>NC_142263.1:1621803-1754303 GCF_052056855.1 Sturnus vulgaris | reverse complement strand
TGTGCATTTATAGTTTTACTTGTGCATTTATAGTTTTGCTTGTGCATTTATAGTTTTATTTACATATATGTCCTGTGGCAGCAGGAGTCTCCACTGGCTTTGGCTTTCACAGTGACCCGTGCTCGCTGCCTGCCATGAGAATTGTGACATAGATTTTGTCGTTTGTTAAAATTGTGAGAATTTAACAACTCAACTGAGTTTTGGTATTGCTTTCATTTCCTGCCTTCTGCTGCTGGCTGAGCTCCTGGCCCAGAGCAGAAACTCTTTTTTTTTTTTTTTTTTTGTGGTTTACTGAAGGTGAGGGTCACTGTGCCTGGGAGGGCACAATCCTGGGTGGTGTTTTGGGGGAGGCTGATGGGGATGAGCCTTCCTGGGATGCACCTGGACAATTCTGGAGGATGATCCCACATGGGGGAGCAGCCCCAGGGATGCTCAGGTTGAGCTGCTTTGGGTGCTGGAGCTGTGCTGGCAGCTCAGCTCATCCTCCCCCAGCTCCCTGCCATGCCAAACACCTTCCAGGACCCACGGAGGATTATTCATCAGGAGTATTTATTTGGATTATTTATTAGGATTATTTATCGGGATTATTTATCAGGAGTATTTATTAGGATTATATATTGGGATTATTTATCAGGATTATTCATAATTTCTGTGATGTTCCTGTAGAGTCACCCCTGGCTGCCCCGCAGCGTTTTCCCTCCCCTGAGGAATTTCCTCTCGTGCCTTTGCAAAGCCCAGATTTGGTATGAGGAGCTCTGGGGTTTGGAGGGGATCCCTTGGCCCCTTCCAAACCAACGTGGGAGCAGCAGCAGGGCTGGGATGGGAGGAGATCCGAGCTCAGCTCGGCAGAGTTCAGCTGAGCTGTGGGTGAGTGATGGAGGCAGAGCTCACAACAAACCCGGGCTGTCATTAGGCTGGAAATGCAATCTGGAAATGCTGGAAATGCGAGGGGAGAGGCCATGGGAGACTTAGCAAGGAGCTGCTCCCGTTATGGGAATTTAATGCACCTGGTGGAATCTAAGTGCAGGTCATCAGGTTTTATTGGCACGGTGCAGACATGCAGGGTGATGGACTGATCTGGCAAAACATTAACAAAGATAAAAAATAATCCCAGATCAGGTTTTGTAGTGGGTATCATTGAAATCCGAGCAAATGCTGCTCTTCAGGTGCTCGTGTGCTCATCCCAGGTAATTTCTGCTGCTGTGCTGCTGCTGGAGATAGTCTTTTATATGGAGTTTGCAGATAAATTTTTTTTTGTCTGACACATATCTAGAACTTATATAGTCACCTACTAATTTAAACCAATTTGCCCTAGGTGATGGGTGAATACACTTGAAAATTAAATGGGTCTGATTTAAGCATCCCTTCTCTGAAGCCAAAGATTATATAATTAAATTAAAAGAAAATGTGTTTTATAATAAACTGTATTTCCTCTTGGCAAAATCCAATTTTGAAACAAGATTGTAATATCATATCTAAAAATGTTTTCCCATGGGTATTACCAGTCTATTTCATTTAATTGTTTTCACCCATCATATTATGTGCTTTCAAAGTAGTGAAATGAGTGCGGTTTTTACGAAGAACAAGGGAGGAAATGGCAGGGAGAGGGGGAAGGTTGGCTCCTTTCCCAGGAGAAGCTTCTGGAAAAAAAATGAGAAGTGGGCACCTCACTGCCAGCCCCAGGCTCTCAGTTGCTGGCTGGGGATGCCAGGGCAGTGCCAGGCCCTTGGCACCTCTGGTTTTCCTCCTCTGCTCGGGGTCTGGCACAGGGAGGAGCCCCACGAGCAGCACTCGGGCAGAAAATCTTTAACACCTTGGGCAGCTGGGGGCTCCTTGCCCAGCGTGGGCTGCTCCTGGCAGTGCACAGGGGTTTGGGGATGCCAGAGGTTTTCCCAAGGTGTTCCCAGCAGGATCAGACCCTCAGGCTGACAGGGAACTGTTGTAGGACCAGCAGCATTTTGGGGTGGGATCCCTGTGGGTGCCACGGCCACCCTGCTGTCCCAGGACCTGGGGTCAGGGGAAATGGCACATAAATCCAGGATACATTTCTAATTAAATATGAGCCAATTCACCTGTAATTAATATGCTTATTTTCTTCTGCCTGCATTTATCTGTTTGTGTGCCAGCAGCACTGCAGATGGGTGTGGATGCCACTGCCACACACCCATTTCTCATTAACCTTTGCACTTCTGATGATAACTGGAAGCCAACTCTTCTGATTCTGCATTGATTTGGCAAACTTTGGCGAAATTCTTCAGCAGAACAGCAAGAGGAGCTGGAGGTGTGTGCCCATCCTCTGGTGAATCCTGCTGGCTCTGCTCATCCCCAGGGCTGGAGGTGCCAAGAAATGGGGGCAGAGCAACATCTCAGTGCTGGGGAGACCCTGCTGGACCAATTCATTTCCTAGCTGGGGCTGGGCCTGTTTCTGGTGATCAGCAATTCATTAATCAGGGCCAGAGGAGAGGGGAGCAGCACAAATATCCATGAACAGAGCTCGGCACAAACTCTGCTGGGGAAGGAAAACGCCCTCCCACCCTGGGAAAGGACACCTCTGTCATCCCAAACACCTCCTTTTTTATTTGGTTTAGAAAGCCTTGATTCTGTTTTTATATTTATTTTTTTTTCCCAGGAGTGCCTGACAACTTTGGGCATCCCCACCAGTGCGGGCAGGCAGCATCCTTTCCCTCTGCCTCTCTCCCCACCAAAAAAAAAAAAAAAAAAGGAGTTTTCTCCTAGAAAAACTTCCTAGAACTCTCTGATTTTTTTTTTTTTTTTTAAACACCAGCAGGGTTACAGGGTTCCCCCTAAGCTCGGGGACGGATCGAGTCAGTGTCAGCTTCTCGGTGACAATCCTGGATGTCCCCAAAATTCAGGGCACGCTCGGGATGAGGGAGGGAGCAGAGCGGAGCTGCCTCGCAAATCCTCGCCAAGCTTTTACCGGGGAAAAACGTTGATGAAAGCAGCATCGAGCAGGAGCTGGAAGGGGAATTTTGTGATGATTGTGGATTTTAGCTCGCCCTGGTTGTTTGCCCGGGGTGGGATGGGGATGGCAGCGATGCTGCCCCAGCCCCGGGGGCATCAGCAGGACCAGGGAATTCACGAGGGATGCGATTTCCAGGGGCTGTTCCACTGCTGTCAGCCATTTTAGGTTCTGAATCCTATTTCCCTGGTGCTTCCGAGAGAAGCTTTTGGGGGAGTCCCCAGCTAAAACTCAAATTTGCATTTAAATGGAGATTTTTTTTTTTTTTTTTTTTTTTTTAATGAGCAGGATGCATGGGAGACTAAGACTATTTAGGTTTCCTTGTGGGAGAGTGCAGAATTCTCTCACCTTTTACATCCCACCCCCCTTTAATGCACACTTTAAATTAGACATTAAAAAAAAAAAAAAAAAAAAAAAAAAAAAAGGAAAGAATGGAGCGTCTTTAAGGAGAATATAATCATAAACAAATAAGTCTGGTTGCCCTTGCAGCAGAACTAATCTTCCCTCAGCTGAGCTGTGATATAGATCAGTAACAAGAGCCACGCGCAGGGGGTTCCTTTGAAATGCATAATACCTCCTCGTATAAATTGGAGTTGGTGTGATGGAGCTGTGAGATGACATATTGTGGCATGACCCCTCTCCACTGATTGTGGGTGAACCCTGCAAAGGTAAATCTAACACGGCGCTCACATCAGACAATTTCATTTTCATCACCCAGGGACAAAAACATGGCAACAGAATCTTTTCAAATGATAATCTGCATGCTAGGCGGAATATTTTCCTTTCCTCCTTTCCTTTTTTTTTTTTTCTTCCCCCTATTTTTTTTTTTTTTGCTTTTTTTTGCATGTTCAATTCATGATGTAGGTGAAAGGAATTATAAATTGCTTCCAAAGTTCATTCATTCCCTTCTTCTCGTTCTTCCCTTTCTTTTCCTCCTTCTCCTTTGCTTTTGTTCTCTCTCCCTTTTCCTTTCTTTTTTTTTTTTCTGCCTTTGTCTCCTTCTCTTTCACTTTTTTCTCTTCTTTATCTCTCTTATTTTTATTTTCTGTTTCTCCTCTTTCCTCTTTTTTCTCTTCTTTTTTCCCCCCTTTTTAACATTTTATTTTTCTTTTTATGTCCCCCCTTTTTTCCTCCCTTCTTTCACCTTTTCTCTTTTCCCTCCCTTTATTATTTTTCTTTTTTCTTCCTCCATCTAAAAGTTTGGCATTGTGTGTGTGTGTGTGTAACTGATTCATTCTTCTCATCCCCTCAGGGACATCCAGTAATAATGATTTATAGGAGTGCAAAAATCTCTGCTCTTGCTGTTCCCAACTCATATCCCTCCTACCCTCCAAAAAAAAAGGGAGTTTTTCTGTACAAAACCTTCCCTCCCCTCTCTCCCTTTGCCCTCCTGCACTTCTCCAGTCGATATGAGGGGAATTCAGCTGTTTGCCTCATGCCAACCAGGAATATTTAGTCCTGCAACACCAACTCTCACCTGGAACTCTTGACATTGACTCAGATGATGCCCTGGCTGCTCTTTGCAGGGTTTGTGTAGGGTTTGATACTCTGAGACTGAGAAAATGTAAAAATTCCCCTTTAATCCCCATCAAATGATGCCCTGGCTGCTCTTTGCTGTGTGTCCAACTGGTTTGTGTAGGGTTTGATACTCTGAGACTGAGAAAATGCAAAAATCTACCCTTTAATGTGATGTCTCTGACTCCCCATGAACCATTCCCCACCCGATCCCAGGCGGGTTTGCCAGCCCTGGCAGCTGCCTGGAGGGGTGGGAATTGCCAGTGTGCCCACCCAGTGCCCAGGGCAGGGGTTTGGGCAGGCCTGGAGGGTGTGTGCTGTGCTGGATCCAGGGGCTGAGCTGTGCCAGGGCAGCTCCACAGCATCGCCTGCAGCAGGCACAGCCCCCTGTGCCCAAAAACTGCCCCGTGTCACACACACCAAGGACACTGAGAGCAGCCAGGAGTCTGCCCTGAAGGCACAGAAGAGTTTTGGTGAGAGGTGCCAGTCCTGCCTCTGAATCCTCCTGCCTGGTTGTTTTTCCTGTAGAATCTGTGCTAATTAATCGCTCTGCTGATCACCACGCTGCCAGTGCCTCGGGCTGGCTACTTGTGGATGTGGCTGTGGCCTTGCTCCCCTCCAGGCAGGACCCAGGAGGAGCTGGGGACAGTTCTGGGGGGTCATGGACACCTCTCTCTTCTCTCTTCTCTCTCTTCTCTCTTCTCTCTTCTCTCTTCTCTCTTCTCTCTTCTCTCTTCTCTCTTCTCTCTTCTCTCTTCTCTCTTCTCTCTTCTCTCTTCTCTCTCTCTCTTCTCTCTTCTCTCTCTTCTCTCTTCTCTCTTCTCTCTTCTCTCTTCTCTCTTCTCTCTTCTCTCTTCTCTCTTCTCTCTTCTCTCTTCTCTCTTCTCTCTTCTCTCTTCTCTCTTCTCTCTTCTCTCTTTCTCTTCTCCTCTTCCCTCTGTGGATTATTGCTGGAGCAGCTCTGGGGGTGGCACAGGGGCTGTCCCTGGTGTCCCTCTGCCTTCCTCCACTGCCCATCCCTTGGCTGCCTTGGAGGGAAGTCTCCACTGCCTGTCTGTGCCTCAGTTTCCCCACCACCATTAGAGATCCTCAGTTTGATTTATGAAGTGATGCAGAGCTCACGGGTTTGAGGAGCTCTGCAGGTACCCGGAGTCACCGATCCCCCTTGGAGAGGAAAAACAGACAGAGCAACAAGACTTTTGATGAATGTGCTGCCAATTAAACAATCCTGCCCCAGCCAGGGTGGGAAGGATGAAATCTGCTGCCAGATTGGGGCCGTGGTGTCCCTGATCCCGCCGTGTCCCCAGTGCTGAGTGACACGGCCACTGCCAGCATCAGCCAGTGACACCCAGATGGGTTTGTCTGTTCCATGCAGCGTGATTGCCACCTCCTCCCCTCACAGCACGGCAGCCAAATTGAAGGAGAAAAGGTCAGAAAGCCCTGGTCATCCTCTCCCTTTCTCCCAAATCACTCGTTGCCCTGGATGGAAATGAGAAATGACAGGAGCCTGTGTCACCTGGGACAGGAGGGAGCTGCTGGGAGCAGGGCTGGGTGAGAGCAGCCTGCCCAAAGCCGGGCTCTGCCTGCTGCTCCTGGCATTTGCTAACACCAAAGTGACAGTGACAAGTTCTTTGATTAGAAAAATGTCCCCACCACCGCCTCCCCCCCGCCCCTGTGGAAAGGTTTGTGGGAAGCATCACCCTCTGCTTAAAATCCATCCTTGCTGCAGAGGGAGGTCAGCTGGGGAATGGATTTTTTTTTTTTTTAATTTTTTAAATTTTTTTGCAGCAGCAATGTGTCAGGTCCAGGAGAATCTCGGCCTTGTTTGTTTATTTTTTTGTTTTCCCCTTCTTTTCCCCATTCTTCACTTATTTTTTTTTTTTTTTTAGAGGAGGAACAGTATTGACAGCACCCATGCAGTTGTTATCCCCTGCAGTTATCCCTTGTGTGAAGAGCTCCTTACCTCAGAGCTTTCCAAGAGAAGTGTAATCACTTCGGGCAGTTTTGCACTGCTAATTGTTTTTCTATTTTCATGCAAATGTGAAAATCCTCATTTGATCCTTCTAAAAAAAATACTATTTTTACTACCAAGCGCCTTTATTTGGGTTTCAGGGAGGAAGTGCTGCTCTGAGAAGGCTGGAGGACATCACAAAAGGAAAAAGGCAGATTCAATATTGGCCACAGATGTGCAGGACCTCGTGGCAAAATGGGCTGGGGAAGGAGATGATGACAGGTAGGGAAGGTGAGAAGTGGCTGCAGGATTGTCTCTGTCAAGGTAGGTGAGATAACCCAGCTCTGTAATGCCTCACCCAGCTGCAAAGCTGCCCAGAAAATTCATCTTTTCATAATATTTTTACTTAAAACTCTTCCCCAACTCCCCCTGCCTTTAAAAATTTTAAAATTTTCTTTCTTTCTTGTTTGTAGAAGAAAAACTTTTCCACGGGAAACACTGGGAAACAACCCCTCCCTTTTTCTGGTGGGTTTTGTTCATTCTGTAAATGGGGTTGTTAGAACAGAGGGGCTGTGCCTGGGGTCTGCAGAGCCTCACCTGCCTCCCAGACCAAACCCATCACCCCTGGCAGCACAAATAGCACAAATCCAACCATTTCCCCACCATTCCACTCGCAGGGGAAAGCCACAGAAATGAGAGAAAGAGAAACGCTCGCTGTCCAGGTGCAAAGTGTTTTCCCAGCACGGAGATTTTTTTTTTTTTTTTTTTTCCAGCTCAGTCTCCATGGATGCTCCAGAGGGAAGAACTTCTCCATCTGCTCACCCTCCCCTCCCCGGTGCTGCTGGTTCTGTACACTCACAGATTTTTAAGATAAGGTGCTTTTGTTTCCCAGCTGTGTCTGGGTCACCGTTTGGAACTGATATGACAGGCCTAAGGCTAGCAGAGGAATTTGTTACAAGTTCCCATTTCGGGAACGTGTCGCCAGCCCAATAGCCTATTTACTCTCTGGGGGATCTATTTTTAAAAGTTATTAGCAGATTACTGGTTTTCTATCAACCTCAGGCACCAATCTCCCAAAGATACCATTGTACTTTAATAAGGTGCATTTGATAATCCTCAGATAAAGGCGTTTGAAGTGAGGGGGAGGAGAGGGAGAAACTCTTGCAACCGACTCAAGTAAGGGACACACAGGCCAGAAAAGGGTTAAACACACTCATGTTTCTAAATGGCTGAACTACTGTATGTTGTAGTTTTCAACTGCAAATCATCTTTAATAGCAGACATCACGGGATGGCTCATTACATTAAGCTATTTTTCATGCTATCTCCTGTAATATCCTTTAATCCAATGCGTTTCAAATCACCTCAGGCTAAAATAAGAGACATAGCGATGTAATAGCCTAGTGTATTAGTGGGTTAATTGCCCTGTTGTACTCTCTAGTAGATATCTCTGGAATGAGTTCTATATTAATTGTAAATTGCTTAATACATTTAACTCCTTGAGCAGCTTGGTGCTCCACTCTGTCTTTAATGAACAAGGAAAGTTTGGAGTTGGGGACAGTTGGGATTTTTGGTGGCCAAGGCAGCGAGGTGCCTGGCCCTTCCCCACGAGCTCTGAGCACTCACATCATCCTCTGGAGAGTCAGCCTGGAGCACTAAAAGGAAATTATTGCTTTTTTTCCTGGCAGGTGCCAAGTTCTGCAGGCTGCAAAGCCTCAACACTGCACTCAGAGGGTGCTCAGAGCCAAATCCTGAGCCCAGGATGATCAGAGCCAAATTTATCCCTGAGCCCAGGATGCTCAGACCAAATTTATCCCTGAGCCCAGGATGCTCAGAACTAAATCTCTGAGCCCAGGATGCTCAGAACCAAATCCTGAGCCCAAGATTACCAGATCCAACTCCTTGAGCCCAGGATGATCAGAATCAAATCCCTGAGCCCAGGATGATCAGACCAAATCTCTCCCTGAGCTCAGGATGCTCAGAGCCCAATCCCTGAGCCCAGGATGCTCAGAACTAAATCCTGAGCCCAAGATTACCAGATCCAACTCCTTGAGCTCAGGATGCTCAGAGCCCAATCCCTGAGCTCAGGATGCTCAGAGCTCAATCTTTGAACCCAGGATGATCAAGAATCAAATCCCTGAGCCCAGGATGCTCAGAGCCCAATCCTTGAGCCCAGGTCTTGCACAGGACCAGGGCTGGCACTGCAGAGCTGCAGGACATTGTGCCCTGGCCATCCCTGAACTGGACAATCAGAGGAGGGGGGAGAAAAAAGGGAAGCTTTAAATAACACCTAAGATTTTATCTTGCCAGTGCCGTGGCCAGGAAGGGAAGATGGATGAAGTGCTCTGCAACTCTGCCAGAGGATGCAGCAGTGCCTCACTGACACATCCAGCTCACAAACTATCCCCCCAGTGCCTCACTGACACATCCAGCTCACAAACTATCCCCCATAACTGCAGCAGCTTCTTTGCTAAAATTCCTCCTGCAGCACCAGGCAGATTTGCAGTCACTTTTCTGAATATTGGAGCATAAGTGTCAGCAGGCTACCGGAGGGTAATGCCACTAATTTCTTTGGATTGCTCCCAGTGTACATCAAGGGGGTGCAAAAGGAACGGGCACAGAGCAGGCTGGAGCAAGTCGTAGAATTTTCATTCTTTATCCATTTCTTTTGGGACATTCTGGGTTCTAAAACTCCTGGTGAAAACGTTAGTGTCAATTTAAAGGAAAGGCACGGAGGAGGAATGCTGGGAAGCTTCTTGCTTTGAAACTTTGGGAGAAATTCTTCTCTGAGGTGCCACCAATTGCAGGATTACTGCAGGTCAGTGGTCTGAATTTCACCTTGTGACCCAAAATCCTGTCCCCAGCACAAGGTGGCCATGGAGCAGCACCTTGGCTGCACTATGGATCCCTTTCTTTACACCTGACATCAGCTCTATTTTATCTATTAAATATAATATCATAAAGGATATTAGCCACTCAGGACACCTTCAGTAAAACTTGAAATATAATCTCAGATTCCAGTGGTTCTAATGGAGCAGCTGAAGGGTTTCACAGAAGAGCTGCTTTGCTTCAGGTTTTTTCCACCCCTGACCTCCCTGTGCTTTACATGGATTTGGGCTAAAAGTTTTAATTTGGGCTAAAAGAAATATCATCCCTCTGTTTTAAAACCTAAGGGACTTGTGGATGTGCATGAGAATTTCCTAATTTGTGAAGGAAAATGCATGTGAGACTAGGGAGACAGTTGGGCTTGGAAGGGAAGACACAAAGTGCTTAGGCTGCTGGAAAAAAAATCCATCAAGTAATTCTCTCCCTATAAAATAGGTGGTAATGCAATCTGAGCTTAATTTTGATGGCACACTGTACTTCATAACAGTGACAACACCTTAAAAATGTAATGAAAGGGCCTGATTTATTGCTGAAATAATCCATTTAGCACTCCAATAAATAAAAGGAGAAAATACAACCAATGTTTCGTCAGAAGGGGGGAGAAAAAAAGAGAGAAAAATTGCAGCGTGTAGCAGTTTTCTGGAAATGCATCCAGAGTTTTGGGGTTGATTATTTTCCTGAAGACAAATATAAATTCCCAGTTAGATTTTTCAGCTTTAGAGCTCACATCCACTCTGCATTCCCTGTACTTTAAAAGCAGCAGCCCTGTGACACAGCCACACGTTTGACTGACAAGGGGGAGGAGAAAACACTGAAAAGCCCAGAACTGACTGCCTTACAAATATTTGATTTTTGAATATGCTCTCGTAGCCATTAGGAAGTGCAAAGCAAACATATTTTCCCCTCGTGCCGAATTTATTTTAATACCATGAGGTGACTCCTGCAAATGTCAGCTCCACCCTCCTTTCCCTGTCCCACTCGGGCCACGGTGGAGCCTGGTGGGTTTTTCACTCCCCCTGCATCATTTCTATTCATCTCTTTAAATCTGCTCCAGGGCCTGGCAGTGGCAATGAAAAGGAAAAGCAATAAAATGCTGCAGATGTCTGTGTTCAGGTGCTGCTGCTTCTCCAGAGATGGAGAAAACTTCCCAAAGCACCAAGAGCCACAGAGCAGGAGTGGGCTGAGGCTTCTGGATTCTGAGCACAAAGGTTTGAAGGCCTTGGGTGCTTCAGGGTGATCCAATTGTGGTTTTTCAGCACCTGAAGGAGCTGAATTATAAAATGGAGATTTTCCAAGAGGCTGGAGTGGCACTGGTGGGGGTTTAGAGTGGGTGTGAGGGAGAAATTCTGTTCCCATCTCCCAGCCCAGGGCTGCCCAGGGTTTCACTAAACTGAATTCCCCTCTTGTCATCTCAGTCCCTTCCTTCCGTTTCCAAATTTCCAGATTTTTTTTTTTTTCCCCACTGCATTTTATTTCATCACATCTCCTTCCCAGAGGGTTTGTTACACTTTGTCCTCGGATTTCAAGATTTCATTCCTTTTCCTGAAAGGAAGAATTTCCTTTGGAAAAAAAGGATGAAAGAACGGATGGATGAAAAAACGAAGGGAGAAAAACCAGCAAAACGCAGCCAGGCTGCCCTGTTTTAGGGGGATATTTTGCTTTGAGGCTCTCAGAGCAGCTTTTTCTGCTTCTCCATCCCTTGTGGCCGGGTCTCAGGCAGCCAAAGCTGCAGGAATGGCCCCGGTCCCACAACGCCCTGCCCAGCCCTAATTGCCCTGTTTGTTTTGCAATAAGTGATTCCTGCCTGTCTTGGGCTGGATTGTTTTTCACACCATTAAATGAAGTTCTGCTGTATTGATCCCTGTTTTTCCAATTTGAAGCCTGAAAAGTGATGAAGACATTTTCTTGTTTTCTCTCGTACTTTTTTTTTTTTTTTTTTTTTTTTTTTTTTCTCTCCCCTCAGTTCATTTAGGTGACCTGTCTTTAGTTCCTCGCTCTGCTCGCTGTAATTGCTTCTTCAGAGTGATGTTGCACCGCAGCCAGCGATGGCTTGGTGGGAGTGATGGGGACAGCACAGAGCAGCATCTGGCTCTGATAAAGGCAGCAGAACAGCAGAGCCTGGCAGAAACAGAGAAAAGGGTGGGAGCCAGGCAGGCAGGAGCCGGGCAGAAGGCGAGCAGGGGACCAGGAGAGCTCTGCGGGGCTGGCAAAGCAGGAGATGCCAACGGGGATGTTGTCAATGAAAGCAGGGGGATGAGGAACGGCCACCCCAAAAGGACCCCAGGAGTGAAAACTCACCCTAAAAAAAAACCACCCGAGGGTTTCTGCTGGGGGGTGTGGCCATGTAAAACAGATTAATGCGTATGCATCTATAGGTGGGGATGGATAATGAATGTATAACGAGGGTGCGTGATTAACTCTGTCACAGGGCGATCAGGGAGGATTCTCTGAGCTTTCTCATCCTCAGAACTGCCGGAAAGTTTCTGTCTGGCTGGCTCTGCATTATTTATCGGGGAAGGTTTGGCACAAATGGCACCTCAGCAGCAGCAGCAGCAGCTCTTGCTGGGACCTCGCTAGGGCAGGACCACTGGGCAGCTTTGTCCCTTCAGGGTGCCTCATATTTTGTTTAAGAGATGGAAGCACGGTGGAGCATTACCTTCGGACACATATTGTCATTTTTGTCCTCCTTACCTCCCTGAAGAATCTCAATGCTCCCACGTTTGCCAGATTTTTGTTTGGCATTAGTGGAGGGTGAGTTTTGCTAGAAGAAAATCGAGTGAGTGCTGAACTCGGGTTTAATTAAGGAGGGAGCAATGGATGCTCCAACTCAGCCTCGACTGCAATAATTTAATGTGTGGTGTCTAAACCGAGCCCATGCACACAGAGAAGTTTTCCAGTGGCTTTGGGAGGCTCCAGGCTTGCAGAATTCACTGATGAAAACCAGAAGTGCAGCAAAAATGGGAGGCTGGGGTTGTTGCCTGCATCCCTGAGCTGCTCCCACCGAGCCTGGCACAGGCTGGGATGCTCCAGGTGGAGGGAGGGCAGGAGCTCCCCTCGGTGTGTGGGCAGGGGCTGAATTTACAGCTGGAGTTGAGAATTGTGTCACAGCAGCAGCCCGGGCACCTCTGCACTCCCCAGGCTGCCTCCCCACGTGCTGGTATCAAGAGGGTAATGCACTAGACGTGGTAAAAGCAGAAAATACACAAACAAGGAGGGCTCAATAATTTCTTTTTTTTCCTCTCCAAATGTAAAATCCTTGGAAAAAAGCTAAAAAATTAGGAAAGGTGCTAATTCGCAGGAATGTTCAAATCTGCTCATTGCCTAAGAGATTGGAAAAGGATTTAGGTTTTTAAATTTTTTTTTTTATTGTAAACTACCTTACGACAATTGGTGATAAAAGAGCTGAGCCTTTCGAAATCCATTTTAATAAAACACCGTATGACCTCATAGATATGCATGGGATTTAGAAATAACATGGATTTTAATGAAGGTACTTGAAAGGTATGGTGCCATATTGCAATTTTATGGAAGATCTTAGATTAATGAAATTAAACGTGAACTGCATTGTTTAGATGATGAACTTAAGGTCATATCTGCAGCATTTGAAAGAGAAACCTTGAGTGGAGGGTGTAGAATCATTGATTTAGACCCTGGTAGACAGCTGAATAGCAAGCACTGAAGCATGAAGGTAAATTCCCATATTTCATTGTTAGAAGGTTAGCTGGTGGCTGCCAGCTTTTCAGTGATAATCACCAACCAATTCCACCCCGTTTCAAAAAAGATTTTGCCTTTGTGTGCTAAGACACTTTTAAAAACCATTACTGTTGAAAGCAGGGGCACAGTGTTTAAAGGGAAGCTATTTCTGCAAAACGCAGGATGGCAATGAGTTGATGCTGTCCTTGGATAGTGATGCTATTAAGTTCATTAGGATCATCATCCATTTAAAATGCTTATAAGGAGAATTTCCACTGTTTTTCTGGAGACACCAGAGGTACCTCCTCCTGCAACCCCCAGTGATGTGTCACCAGTGATCAGCTCTCTTGCTTGCTTTAATTTTTGGTGAGACAAGGGTCCTTTCAGGTTTGAGTGCTGCCTCCATGCTCAGGCACACGCAGGGAATGAAAGCACCAACATGCACAAGTCTGAAACTAATAGACACGAATTTGTACAACAGGAAAATTGCAAGGGACGAAATCCTCAGGCCTTAAGAATAAGTGATAATGGAATGATAGTGCCAATTACTGCTGGAGAACAGTGTTGTCACAGGGAGCAGCTCCTGGAGATGCAGGGATGAGGGGTGGAGAGCAGATTCCCTTCTGACACTTTGCTGTTAAAGGGAATTTGTCAAAGATGTTTTAAAATTAGATCTAACTGGGCCAGATCCTCAGATGACATAAATCAGCCTGTAGACTTCAAACCCTGATCTGGCCACATGCTCTTCTTTGTTCTTTTTCCAATCTTTATTATCTGCATTATCCTAACCCTGCCCTGTGTGTCCGTTCTCTTTGTTCTGTCCCAGCCCTGCTGATGAGGAATATTGTAATATTTACAGGCAGCACTCAGCTCCTGGGGTGACCTGCTGGGGACCAGAGAGAGCAAACCTGAAAAAAAGATGCTCTCAGGTGGGAACTGAGACTTCTGTGTCTAATGCACTTCCTTGTGTGTTCTCTTCCAGCCTGAATTTTTGGCAAGCTAAGCTAAACTGTGCTGCACTGTGAAACCGTGTGAAAGCTGCCAGTAGGAAATTAAGTAAGAAATCGTGTTAGATAATGGCTGCAAATGCATGGTGATCACTCTTTTCATGAGAAACTTCCTTGTTTTCTCCCCTGGTGTACACCACAAACAGCTTGCACGTGATTTATCTGTGTGTGCTTGGGAAGGAGAGGCAAAGGGAATAAAGCCTCTGCCATGAGGGGTTTTAAAAGGCAGTTGGGACACTTGGAGACATGGTGCTTGTTAAAATAAATGGGAGCTGCGTGCCTAAATCCCCTGGTCGTCCTCGGAAGCCTTGTCCCTGATGTTTATCTTGCAGTGGTTTCCAAAAGGGGGGTTGCACATCCCATTTCCAGGGGGGATCTCAGTGCAAAGCTGGGATCCCACAGGGGCCAGGCTCAGCTCAAGCCGTGGTTTAAAGCTCTGAAATGGGGCAGAGCATTTTCTGGGAAAGTCTCTTTAGAAAAATAAGCCCAGGTTCCCCAGAAGTGAAGGGAATGTGGTTCCCCTCTCCCATTTCCAGAGGTTTCTGCTCTGTGTGGCTCTGGGGGTTGGACACACTCACCCTGTCTCCTCCAGTTCTGCAGGATTTGCTGAGCTTTTAATGCACTCATAACTTCCCACCCTGCTGTAAATCTTCTGGAGAATATTTTTGTTTTAATTTTTAAAAGAAAAAAACGATTGGCGTTGTCCACTTTGGAAATGCTGGCCCATTAAGTGTGAGCAGGGAAGTTAGGGCATGTTAAATATCAATTGATTATAAAACCCATATTAATTGATGTTCAGCAAGCCTGCTAATGGAGAGGAGCTCATTACATAGCAGTTAACCCTCAATGCATATATATTAAATAATCAATTAGTATTTATTTAACATACAATAACCTCCCTATTAGTGCTAAATTAAAAGCCTCTTTACAGAAGCCTTGCAGAAAGCCCTGCACTGTGTTAACCCCGGAGCCAGGAATTTGCATTTAGAGCTTCAATCTTTGTTACCTCTGGTGCCCCCAGGATGATTTTAAGATGTCAAGTGAAAGAGTAAAGAAGGGGCTGTGGTTGTGGCAGTCACTTGGCCCTGCTGGGGAGGGGGTCAGTGCCAAAAAGTTGGTGAGTTGCTGCCCATGTGGTCACAAGAAGATGCAGAGACCTGGCAGGTGATGGGTGAGAGGCAAACCAAGGGATTTGTACTCCAGTAAAAGATCTTTGAAGTAGAAGAAAAGTATTTTCAAATGGAAAAAAAAACATTAAAAAAAAAAAAAAGAAAGGAGAATGAGCACAGAGACAACAAGACAAAATAAAAGCAAAGAAGTGGCATGGCTGGGTAATAGAAACAGGGCAAACTGGGGAACTCAGAAAAGGAATAGTTGAACTAAATTGCCCAAAATGAGTCTCTCCTGTGTGATGTCCTGAGCTGCCATTTATATCTGTGTGGTGTATGGAATATTAGCAGGTGGATTCACTCCCATCTCTGCCTGGCCTGAGGTGTGATGAGAGGGGGATAGAAAGGAGCTCTGCTGTTTTCCTTGGAGCCTGGGTGAGTTTTATATTGGGGTCTAATAGGCCCAGACCCTATTTGGAGCTGAATTACATCACACACCTATGCAATAATCTCTTTTCTGGTGGGGGGAAGCTGGGAAATCAAGCAGCTTCTCCAAAAGTCAATTCTGGTGCTCAAAATGGAGCCAGCTCAAGAAATTGTCATTGATCCACTTCTGAACTTGGAGCAAATTTCCATAAAAATAATCAGATCCTCTCAGCTGCAGAAGTTTTAATGCCACGTGTTTCACTGGGTGGGATGGGCAGGCTAGGAGAGCAGGAGCTGAGCAGTGATTTGGGTTCATTTTCCTTTTCCCTTCACCAGCTCTGAACGGGGATTTAAAGGGTGAGGGGGATGGGAAATGCCTCAGCAAATTCTTGGCAAAAGGGAGTCAAAGACAGCAAAAGTTGGTTGGATCCTGCTGGTCTGATCCTTAGTGGGTGAAAACTGGAGCAGCCTTAAAAAAGCTCCATTAATTTAGGAACTTGGCTGGGCTGAAAAACTCTTGGGAATTTGGAGAAGCTCTGAGAGTGGGGCAGGAAGGTCCAGGCTGGAGCAGGTGAGGACAGGTGAGGAGATGGGACAGGTGAGGACAGGGGACAAGATGGGACAGGTAAGGACAGGGGATGAGATGGGACAGGTAAGGACAGGGGATGAGATGGGACAGGTGAGGACAGCTCCATCCCAGAGGTGTGAGGAAGAGCAGGGACCCTGTGGAGCAGCCCTGATGGGATGGGGGATTTGGGATTTTGGGATGGGGGATTTGGGATTTTTGGGATGTGTGACCCCTTCCCTCACTGCCCCCTCCAGAGGGGACACAAGGAGATGTGGGGCAGGGACAGGTGAAGACCCAGGGATTGGAAACATCAGCAGGCCGAGTTTAATGAAGGGACCAACAAAATCAAACCAGGGCTCAATGCCAACACTGCCTGCAGGGTAATAAAGTGATGGAAAAATTGCTTTAACCATTTTGGATGTCAGGGAAGACCCAAATGTAATTTTACTGAGGAAATGTAATCACATTCCAGATTTTTCTGCCCTTCCAGGGAGCAAAAGGCACACACAGACACCCAGCTCAGCTCCTCCTGAAACAGGTGTGTGATGCTCACCTGTATTCACAGGTGTGTGATGTATTCACAGCACTTGCAATAAATGATTTCTTTTTCTCCTCACAGCTTCTGGAGGCATTGCCAGTGGCTGGCCTGTTCACCAGGGCTCTTACATTGCTGCTGCAAAGAGGGAAGTGCCTTTTATTTTATTTTATTTTATTCTATTTTATTTTTATTTTTATTTTATGTTATTTTATTTTATTTTATTTTATTCTATTTTATTTTTATTTTATTTTATTTTATTTTATTTTAATTTTATTTTATGTTATTTTATGTTATTTTATTTTATTATATTTAATTTTTATTTTATTTTATTTTATTTCATTTCATTTCATTTCATTTTTTTCCTTTTTTTCCCCGTTCCTCTTTATTAGCATGTGCCATGGCGTGAGGGGAGGGAACCCTGCCGTGAGCAGCACTGGGTAAACACAGCCGAGGTGACAGTGACAGTGACAGTCCCCATCACACGGTGGTAGCAATTCCAACAGCCACGTCAGTCAAAGCAAAAAGGGAGAGCAGTGGCAGTTTGCAAACAACAATGTCATAGTTTTGATCTACCAATTTAAATATATTTATTTTTTTGTGGTGTTGTTGTGAGACAGAGCCAGGAGTAAAAGAGCAAGGCAGGCTTAAAATTCAAAACTTTTATATATAAAAACTTTATTAACTCTACAAAGAAAGAGAAGGAAAAGCAAATTTAGAATAAGATTTTTAGGCTACTCCTTTCCTCCCTTTTTTAACCTTTAAAGCAACAAAACAAACATACAAAAAACCTACTTCAGTCAGTTCCTAACTTAAATAATCTTTTTTTTCCAGTTCACTTCGGAGAGAGAAGTTTTGTTTTGTCAGGCTGTAGGGACTTTTTTACAAGGAAGTGAAAAAAATCCCCGGTCCCCTCGTGGTTTTATTTTCACGATTTGCATTTACCCGGGAAAAAAAACTTAGAAAGTTGTGAAGCTTTTCCCATTTTCACCGATTTTTAAAGCTGTGCTTATGGGCTAAGTTCAACTCATGGGGTGTTGTGGTTTAATGGCACAAAAGGAAAGACACTCTGAGGGATTAAGCAGGAAAAGAAGTATTTTATTGACATTATATGTTTATTTCTAGAATTTAACAATGACTATGGATTGCTTAGTGAGGATAATACTTTTTTGATTTTATAGCTTTCATTGACAGTTTGTTAATTTTTTTTTTCTTTTAAAGAGGAATGCAAAACATTCATTATTTACAAGAAAGAGTGTGAGAAACTGTAAAAACAATTAGAAGGCTGAAACACAAAGGCAACTCTTATTTTTAAGTATGAACTGTTGTAAAGTAAAAGTTCTCTTCATCTCTTTTTTTTTTTCTCTGTTCACGTTTCATCTTCAGAAAACTGAGATCCCTTTTTTTTTTCCTTGGGGCAAAGATTTTTAACACAGGTGCTTTTGGTCAAATGATCTCTCAAATGATTAATTAAATGATCTATGAAATGATTTAATTAAATGATTTCTCATAGAGACAATTTGTCTCTGAGTTTCTTCTTCCCAAATAAAACCAGCACACAGCTCCTCTGCATGGTTTTGTCACGGGTGTGTTCATCCTGGAAAGGGCTGGGGGGAAATGCAAATTAATTTTGTGCTGGATAAACCTGTGTGCAAGTGAGGACTGCTGGGGTTTTGTTGGGTTTGGAGAAATTTCTTCTTTGGAAAAAATTCAAAGAATTTTTCAAATACCAAGAAGAAGAAAGTTGGTTTTGTTTTTTTTTTTTTTTTTAGATGGAGATAATCAAAGGTTTTGCTACAGGGCAGTCTTTACTAATCTATTAAAAATAAGCAGAAGAAAGTAAAACAGGAGCAGTGAAGCAGAAACAAATCCCAAAACTCCACCAAGCAAAACCTGATTATTTTCCACAGTAAAATTTTGGGGCGTTTGAAATGTATTGACATTTCCTAAAATCACCAATTGAATCCCTCCACACTGCAGTGGAAATATCAAACCTAAGAAATGTAGGGAATTAGGCTGAAGGTTTTCTATTACCCTGAAATTTTGCCTTAGAGAAATGATAACACGAGATGGAATTTCCTTGGGAAAGAATTGAGTGAAAGGACGCTGAGGAATTATTTTAGTTAAACTGACTGCAATGCTAAAAATGAATCCTGGAGTGGGACAGTGAAGAAACTCATACTGGAATATTCATTTTGTTTCAAACTCATACTGGAATATTCATTCTTTTTCCAATCATCTGAGGATCTCAGCCACTGTCTGGTTTCCAGAGGCTTTAGGGAGGCCTTGCCAATTCTTTTCCTTCCTGCTGGATTTGTCTGCAACTCTTCCAAGTTATTAGTGGGAATAATTTCCTCTCTGTTCTGCTGGTCTGTGTCTGCTGTGGATTTCTCCCTCTCCCATCTCCCCAGAGTCCTGGGAGGCTGCAGGGTGTTGTTTCATTCCTTTTCCCAATTTTCTAGGTACAGAGCACCCATCAGAGCTAATCAGGAAGGAAAATTGTTATAGGTTTGATTCACCAATTTAAATATAATAAATACAATTTAAATATAAAATATTTTGGACTAAATCTTCTCTGGGTGAAAACACTCTGAGGACTCATCTCTGCCTGGTGCCTTCAGGGAATGAAACCAGTGATTATAGGAGAGGAGTGCTGGCATTGTACAGTGATGTCAAAAGCAGAAAGGGAGATCTCTGTGGGACTCTGCTCTTTGAAAATCCCAACCTAAAACTGAGTGTGCAGAATTTTATTGAGTGTGAGAATAAGTAATCTCTGTCTGTAAGGAATAATCCCTATCTGTAAGGAAAAATAATTCCTATCTGTAAGGAATAATTCTTATCTGTAAGGAATAATTCTTATCTGTAAGGAATAATCTCTATCTGTGAGGAATAATTCTTATCTATGAGGAATAATTCTTATCTGTAAGGAATAATTCCTATCTGTAAGGAATAATCCCTCTCTGTAAGGAATAATTCTTATCTGTAAGGAATAATAATTCTTATCTGTAAGGAATAATTCCTATCTGTGAGGAATAATCTCTATTTGTAAGGAATAATCCTTATCTGTGAGGAATAATAATCCTTATCTGTGAGGAATAATTCCTATCTGTAAGGAATAATCTCTATCTGTGAGGAATAATTCCCATTACCAATCCTCAGCCTGCAGGCACCAGGGCACAGTAAAAAGCTGATTTTTAGCTGTATCACCTCTCGGATCTCCATGGAGGGGCGGCAGGCAGGGCACAGCCCCACTGATTTCAGCTCCCCAGGAGTTCCGAGCTCGTACCCACAAACCGAGCAGCCCGAGGAGGATGCTGCCCGTTTTCTGAAGGGCAAGGTGAGCTCACCCCACACCTGTCCTCCCTCTATGGCCTCTGTGTGCAGCGAAAACAGAAACACCTTTCCCACCATTTTATTAACCGCCTTTCCTCCTTTTCCTGGGAAAAATCCCTTTTTTTTTTTTTTTTTTTTTTTTCTCTCCACTTTTGTGTGAGCCTGCGTGGGGTAGGCGTGTGTTTATGCGTGTGCGCGCGTTTAGGAGGTTAAAAAAAAAAAAAATTTTTTTTTTTTTCCTCGCTGTCAGCAAGTGATGTTACAAAGCTGCTGTGACAAGGCTGGTTGTATATTTACAGTTGGTGAGAGCGAAGGCTTCATCAATCTTCACGCTTTGAAAGGGACAGGCTCGCTCCCATGAGCACCTGCTTGGGGAGAACAGCTGAACTGTGACTTTCCAGGGAGCTGGCTGTAAATTTTAGCCATTCCCCCTCCAGCCCACGCATGCTTTGAGCTCTTTAACCTTCCCAGGGCTGGCAGGAGTCCCAGCAATCAGTTCAGTGCAAAGGCTGGGGTTCTTTTTAATTAACCTTTTGTTTCCCGCTGCAGGTGTTTCAAAGTTTTCTTCATGGTAAAAAGGAAAAGAAGGAGGGGGGGGGAGGAGGGAAAATATTGTTTGAGGAGGTGCATCCAGGTTTTTTTTTTTTTTTTTTTTTTTCATGCTTGGTGATCAAAGGGGATCAGCCTCGCTCGTGTTTCCCCCTCCACATTCTCCTCTTGGATGGGAAAGCCTTTGGGTACCTGCAGAAATTATTCCTGCACTGGAAGAAAAGGGAAATATTTGATCAATAGAATTATTAGTAGGACAAGGGCCTCTCGTATCACCAAGAAAATTCATGTGTGGGAATTTATCACAAGGGGAAAAAAAAAATGCATTCAAGCCCCACTTAAAACAATAAAGCATATCTTTGAGGGAAAGTTTCAGACTTTCCTGTATAAAGGAATAATGGTTTCTATAATTTAATAGGTGGTAAATTTGGTGAGGAGTGCCAGCAAATCCATTTCACATAATGATATTTTATCTCCCTGGGTATGGTCATTTTCATGAATGTCTTTTTATGGGTTCCCTTGTCCCACAGAAGTGTCCAAGGTGGTGCAGCTCATCCTCAAACACCCAGCACAGACAGAGGCAGGGATGGCTGCAGAAAACTATTAATAATGGTGACACAAAAAATGGGCAGGAACTGCGTGACAGTTAAATGTGCTCCCTATAAATAAAGAACATTTCTATTTGACCCTCAGGGCTGTGGCTTTTCAGCACTTACTTTTGTAGGAGTTAAGGTGGTCACAGCTATTAAAAACTAGAGATAAGCTGCAAGGAAATTCAGGTGAGGATAACGGGGGGAAAAAAAAAAAAAAAAGGAGGGTTTCCAAAGATTTCACTGAAAGTTGCAACTAGAAAAAAAAATCTGAAATAGCCCTTGGTGAGAGATTTTATTTACATAGGCCAGGGCAATTTGCTTCTTGGAAAAAGGAGTGATTTATTCTGTTGGTATCTAATTGCAAATTCACAGAGGCAAAGCTTTTTCTCGTGCAGCTCTGCTGAGATGGACGGGAGCATTAGTTACAAAGGCTCACAGATTTTTAGAACCCTCGCAGTGTACATTAAATATCAACTAAAACTCACAGTGATGGTTCCATTCTGGCTGGTTCTTTATGCTGACTAGAGGTAGCAAACCACAATCTGTGACTGCTATCACACAAAATAAACTGAGTTTCAGGAAAGGGGAGCTGAGAAATTTTTCTTGAGGGGGGGAAAAAGAAGCAGCAAATTGGGAGAAAATCAGAATAAAATGGGAGGGGAAATACACAAGAGTAGATTTCCAAGAGGTAATAGATGGTATTACACACATGATACATGCACTGGCTATAAATGCACTGTGGCTGCCCCATCCCTGCAAGTGTCCAGGGCCAGGTTGGAGCAACCTGGGCTAGTGGAAAATGTCCCTACCATGGAGGGGTGGGATGAGATGGGCTTTAAAATCCCTTCCAACCCAAATAATTCTGTGTTTCACAGTCAGCACAAGATCTTTGCTGCCTTCCCTCTGACGTACCACACGTGCATGGAGCCAAAACTGTCTGAATTCTGCTTTTGAATCCTCCTCCCAGAATTGATCTGGATTGATTTGAATTGATCTTTATTTGATTTGAATTGATCTTCCAGGGGGATCTGCAGAGCTGGCTGCCAGGAGGAACAAGGGTGTGCCAACATGTGGTCGTGGAAATGCAGGTTCAGAATGAAGCAAGGAGCAAAAGAAGTGACAAGATGAGCCATCATGGGAAATGAAGGGAAAACTGTGGAAATGGTTATAATAAATAATGAGAAATGTAGCATGGGCCAAAGGAATAATAGATCAGCAGTGGGAAGACTCTAAAAGCTGCTGAGAGTTATTGATAGACATTGTGTAAGGAAAAGAACATAAAAAAAGAAACCCCTGACAGTTTTGCCTTCGTTGTTCACAAAGGCAGGTGGCAGGGCAGATGCCAAGGTGAAAGATAAATATCCTTTTGCATGAAGAAGAAATATTGAAGGGAACTGGGCAGAGGTGACAGAGAAATTAAGAGTGTTAAAAGATGCTGAAAGCATGTGGTCCATGTCAAAACCCCCCTCAGGATTTTGAGCCAAGTCAGCAAAATGCATGAAAAATCTGTGGAGGGAAATGAGAACCTCTTGGAAGAGAAGCAATGGAGAAATCCTACAAGTGTCAGGTCCAAGGAAGCTCTCCAGAAAGGAAAGGTGGTGGTTCAGAAAAAGGTGCCTTGCATGGCCAGGAGGCCAAAGTGTATTTTAATCTGAGGTTGCACTGGAGAAATAGTTCAGAGAAGTTATGAGTTTAATTAAGGAAAACCATCAAGGATTTTAAAAAATTGGGATCTGTGCCAATAAAGGGAGAGCAAAACTGACAGCAGCTTTCTGAGGAATTAATGCAAATCACAGGCCAGGGAAAAGCCAAAAGATATAACTTCTGCTGTGGCAGGAAAGGTTGGATATAACAGAGTGGAAAAGTGTAATCTGGAGAAAAAGTGATGAGTGAGGGACATGGAAGTGGCTGATGGGTTCTTGCCACTGAGATACTCGTGAGGAAGCACTGGCTTGTGATGGCAGAGAACTTGAGGATAAAATAATAATTGAGGTGAATTTAACTGAGGGAAGCACAGGGATGAGAGGAAAGGAACAAATGCCACAAGGGTTTGAGGGTGCCCGGCTTGGGTGGGGAAGCAGCGAGCAAAAATTCAACCCAAACACCTCTTGGGCAAGTTTTTGTGTTTCCATGAGAGATTTCTGACACACCCTGAAGGAAATAAAACTCCAAGCATTGCCGAAGGAGGTAGGTGCTCGTTGAGGAGCCACCACCAGATGTGGTGAGTTGGATTTTGCAGTGTGGGGAGGGAAAGTGGGGAAGGTGGAGGAGCCGTGGGGAAAGGTGAGAAGGTGAGGAGTTCGTGGGGAAGGTGGAGAAGGGGAAGGTCTGTGGTGAGAGTGGGAAGACCGTGGGTCTGTGGGGAAGGTGGGAAGGGAAAAGAGTGTGGGGATGGGGATGGGGATGGGTCTGTGGGGATGGCAGGAAGGCAGGAGAGGGTTGTCTCTGTGGGAAGAGGGAAGGTGACGGGTCCCTGAGCCCTCCATCCTCTGAGCCCTCAATCCTCCATCCTGCATCCCCTGAGCTCAGCATCCTCCATCCCCCGAGCCCTCCATCCTCCATCCCCTGAACCCTCCATCCTCCATCCCCTGAACCCTCCATCCTCCATCCCCTGAGCTCAGCATCCTCCATCCCCCGAGCCCTCCATCCTCCATCCCCTGAACCCTCCATCCTCCATCCCCTGAGCTCAGCATCCTCCATCCCCTGAACCCTCCATCCTCCATCCCCTGAACCCTCCATCCTCCATCCCCTGAACCCTCCATCCTCCATCCCCTGAACCCTCCATCCTCCATCCCCTGAACCCTCCATCCTCAATCCCCCGAGCCCTCCATCCTCCATCCCCTGAATTCTCCATCCTCCATCCCCTGAACCCTCCATCCTCCATCCTCAATCCCCCGAGCCCTCCATCCTCCATCCCCCGAGCCCTCCATCCTCCATCCCCCGAGCCCTCCATCCTCCATCCCCTCAGCCGAAGTGGTCTCCGGCCGCCGCTAGAGGCTGCTCCACACCTCATTAAATAAACACAAGCAGCAATTAACGCACCAGATCCCGAGCGGGAAGGCTTCGAGCTCTCGCTGCCCGCACGCCAGAAAGATGCGGGGCATCAGCAGGATCTGATCCCGGCCGTGGGTTTGTGATGTACAGCGGGAATTGTGCTCAGCAATCCCCGCTGCCTCTGCCGGGCAGGGTCCTGCAATAAACTCACCCCCACAGGTGCCCCTTGCCCACTCACGGGGAGCTTTGCAGAGTTTTATTTGAGAGGTGAGTTCCTTTGTCTGGCAGGGACAGCCACGTGTGGTGTTGGTCGGGCAGCACCCCAAAAATTAATTTCTTTTTGGAAAAAAACTCCAACAAACAGCTCAGGGGTGAGACAAACTCAGGCAGCAGCACCAGTGCCACGCTCCCAGTGCCAGGCTCAACACCATCAGTGCTGGATGTTCCTGTGACTTGCACCAAAAATTATTTATTATTATTAATTTATTATTATTATTATTATTATTATTATTATTATTATTATTATTATTATTATTATTATTATTATTATTAATTGTTCTTAATCTCAGTGCTCACAAAATAATGCACATCTTCACCCAGGCGTGCTGCTGTCCTTGTCTGCCTGGCACCTCGGGCAGAATGTTTTACAGGCTCTGCATCTGCACTGAGTAAATATCAGCATTTTCACCTCCCACCTTCCTCCTCTCCCCAAAACTCAGGCTCTAATTCCGTCCCCCCCCAACGCCTTCTTTTGCCACCAACTTCATCTTATTAGTTTGCAAAATCATAGCTTTGCTATAAACCTGGAATTCTGAACTGAGGAGAGCCCCTAGCAGCAGCACTCATATTTTAATTTTGTATTTTTCACCAGTGATGTTGGTCCAGAGTTGGTTTTATTTTTACTACTATTTTTTTTAAAAAAAACACTGCTCTGGAAGGATAAAGCTGGAAAGCTCCATCTGCTTCCTGGAACAGCCAGTTTCTGTCTGTCAGTGTCTGTCTGTACACTATGATTTAAAAACAGCTACAGCAAAGCACAGACCAGGCTACAGAAGGGATTTCTCTCACTCGAATTCCCATATTCAGGGGCACACAGTATTTCTTGTTCAGTCCCTGTGCATGGGAAGGCTAAACCAGAAATAAACACCAAAGAAGTGATGCTGTCCTCCCTTTGCACCCTGGGTTTTTTTGGTTTTTTTTTGGAGTGGTCCTCAGCAGGTCCAATGCTTGAGGTCCCTTTCCAAGGCAGGATATTGTGGAATATTCCCCTTGTCTTCCTTTTCTCTTGTCTGGAAAACCCTCCTGTAGCATTTACTGCTTTTATAGCTTTTTATGGGACATGCAACTCTGCTCCATAATCAATGTTAATTCTCCTTTTATGATTTTAAAAATCTACAAGCCCTACTCTCCCAACCTCTGTAAAATGCCACCAGTGTGTCTTGGGATGTTTTGTTTACAGATCCCTTGCTATTGTAAGTCCCTGTGTTTTGATGGTACAGTTACCAGAAAATGGATTAAAAATTAAACGAACATATTGCTTTGTTTATTTGTTTTTAATGAAAGCTGTTTTGCAATTAGCTCTTTATTTGATCAAAGATTGCCTCTGAGTTAATTGTGTGGTTTTGCCCAGTCTGTGATTCTTTCTCTGAGATAACTGGGTCAAGTTTTGTTTGTGTTGTGACCCACATAAATTTCATGGTAAACCACACTTGGTTCTCTTTCCTTGGACCAGAGCAGCACACGGAGATGTGCCTGTAAATGAAATTAAAAGCACAACTGTTGTGCAGAGTAATTTGATGTCAGCACCTCTCACTTTCACGAGAATTTTCATCCCCTGCTCTAGCTGCCACTCCCCTTAGGGTTAGGTGCTGGATGAACATTGCAGGCTTTGGTAGAGGCAAAATGCTGCCCACAAATTGTGTGTGCTGCTTGTTGATATCCACAACGATGTGTGTGTGTGCTGGACAATCTCTGCTTTGAGCTCTCTCAGTCTGGAAACTCTTAAACCCATTTTTAAAATGCTGTTCCACTTTGTTTTGCAGTGCCAGCCTTCAGACTGCTCCTCTTCCAGCCTTCTCCATCTCCATTTCCATGGTGGAAATCCTCCCTGCACAGCTTTGGAAAGGTGAGAGCAGCTCCCGAGGCTTGGCTGATCCCAGCTCTGCCCCAAACACTCATCCCCACCAGAGCTCACTGCAAACCCTGCCCTCGGTGCTGTCCTGGTGTGGCCATTGTCACCAGGGTCACTGTCCAGGGCTAATTCATTCAGAATTATCTTTCCCAGCAGCTCTGCAGATAAAATCACAGCCTGGCCATCCCTGCCAGGAGAGCTTGGTTCTCTGTTGGGATGGACAGATGTCACTGTAAGGGCCAAGGAGTGGCAGAGAAACACAGCAACACAGATTTTCTTGAGAGCAGAAGAAATTTATTGCAAAACTAGACACATTTATATAGACTGGCTCGCTGAGCTGAAGGATAGAATAAGCTCATTGGTCCAAGGAAGGCAACACCTCTTGTAAACAAGATTTTACTAAACCATCACATTCCTCAGGCACTCCTGTCCACAACACCAGGTGCTAAACTTTGTGATTAATTCTTTCCCTTCTGTTTTCCTTTGAGTAGCTTGGGACAGTCAGACTGCTGCTTTTCCCTGGCTCTCACCAGCACCCACAGACAGAGGCACAGATAAATGGTGCAGAGCTTTGGAGAACTGTGCCAGGCAGAGATGAATCTGGCCCTGAGTGCCTCTCTGGGATGTTCCTTGGGCAATTCCTGCAGATTTTGTGCCCAGTGTCTCTCTAGGATGTTCCTTTGGTAATTCCTGCAGGTTTTGTGCCCTGAGTGTCTCCCTGGAATGTTCCTTTGGTAATTCCTGCAGGTTTTGTGCACAGTGCCTCTCTAGAATGTTCCTTTAGCAATTCCTGCAGGATTTGTGCCCTGAGTATCTCTCTGGGATGTTCCTTGGGCAATTCCTGCAGATTTTGTGCCCTGAGTGTCTCCCTGGGATGTTCCTTGGGCAATTCCTGCAGATTTTGTGCCCAGTGTCTCTCTGGGATGTTCCTTTGGTAACTCCTGCAGATTTTGTGCCCAGTGTCTCTCTAGGATGTTCCTTTGGTAATTCCTGAAGGTTTTGTGCCCTGAGTGTCTCTCTGGGATGTTTCTTTGGCAATTCCTGCAGGTTTTTGTGCCCAGTCCTTCCTGCAGTGCCTTTTTTTTTGTGTCCCTCTCCCCGCTCTTCATTTTTTGCACGGGCAAAGTCTGGCTTTGCATCCCTGCCTTGGGGAGCCAGCCCCTAGAACGCCTCCCTGGCCCGCGTTCCGTGCTGTTCCGTGTGAATTACAGGCTGTGGCCATGGGGATGCGTTCCCTGGGATCTGGAATGGATTGTTTGCTTTCCCGGGAAGCCCCAGGCTCGTGCTTTCCCCTTTTCACACACACAAACACCCCCCCCCCGCCCCGCTCCGTGCCTGCGCTCGCACGGACACAAATTGCTTATACACATGTAAGCAAATATCTTCTCAAATCATCTCTTATCGCCAAGTGGGGTGTGGTGCTTGTTGTTCAAGGGGCTGAGGTTGCCTTTCAATCTGCCAGGGCCAGCCTGACACCAAAAATAAACAGCATAAGCCTGGAACGGTTGTCACAAGGGGCAGAGAGAACTTGTCAGGCAGGAGTGTGTGAGCCGGCAAGATGATAATGTGGCATGACACTTCTGAAATGAGACACCGGTTGCCATGGTGAGGAGTCAGGAGGGACTATCTCTCCAGAGGCTGAAATAAAACATGCTTTAAATGATGTTTGATTAGAATTTAGATCATGTAACTGAGTGGCTGGACCCTTTTTTTTTTTTTTTTTTTTTTTCTTTCTTTTTTTTCTTTCCCCTCTCTCTTTACTTGTTGTCGTCTGTGGCTGCTGGCAGAGTTCACTTTGGGAAGAAAGGGCTGGGGGTCCGGAGCAGCCCCAGCTCTCACCCCCCTCACTCCACCACTTCCAGCGTGCTGAGAGGTTCCTTAGTTCCATGCCCAGTCAATTATGCTCCTTGCTAACTCTGCTTGCATTTTCCACTTGAGTCCATCATAGTTTAAACCAGTTAAAAATGATTCCCTCTGTTCTGAAAAACAGTTAATCAATAACACCCTGAGAATATTTCTTGCCTTCGTTTTCTTCCCCTGACCAGTCTACTCAGGGTATCTCTCACCTTGTTAATACACATTAAAAATGCAGCCCAGGAAGGATTATACACAATATCCTTCTTGCACTTTTCATATTAAAGGTGCTGTGAATGTGTGCATGTGTCACAGTCTGACTGGTAAAAGGAACCCGAAGCACGAGGGGCTGAGGGAATAATGCAAAACAATTGTCCTTGTGGTCTTGTAGATGGAATAGGATGTTTAAAAGTAATTTTGGCTTTGTTTGCAGTTTGAATGCAGCACGAAACCAAATGTATTTTTCATGTGTCTCCCAGCAGAAATGGACAGTGAAATGGCTGGTCCTGGGGTACAGAGCTTTCTCACTGTGGTGCTTTTGGGTTTATCACGATCTTGAAGTGGGTATCCAATGTCTGGGTAAATCTGCTGGAACAATAGACAGCCAATTCCAGTGTCTGCATGAGGACAAAAAAATCCTCATCAAAGAGGGACAAATGCATGAAGTTCTGCTAATTCTGAGATCACCTGAGGGCAAGTTCAGCTGGTGCTGATGCACACACAGCACTTAGCCAGGTGTCACCTGCAGCCGGCTGTGAGTTAAAGGAAGCTGTTAAAATGCAAGGGACATTTTCTGTGTGGGTGCTGGAGTGAGCTGGGTTTGGTGTGGCACTGTTGGGTGCACCTTGGAGGAGTCAATGCAGAGCAGGTGTCATTGGCAATTTTGGACTGAAAGGCTGAAAGTCAAGAGTGGAGACTCCAGTGCAGCCTGCACGGCTTGGGGACACTTTGTACAGTGACAAAATTGCCAATGCCAACGAGGACACACACACACATTCCAGATGAGCCTCCCCTTCACCAGCACCTTTCAATCGTGCCCATTTGCTTTGGTATTGAAACAGTTACACCAGGCCACTGAACATGTGATTACGTTTTTCTCGCCTATTAAAATCCCTCTAGGAGCCCGTGCTGATTAGAGATCCTATTGTGTGTATTTAGTTGGAAAAAAAAAAAGGCTCTGTGGTGGCTGTGCCTGAGACAGAGTGTGCTCCAGGAGCCAGAGGATGCCCTGTAATTTATGAGAGACAAAGAGGTACATTAGATATTGTTAGAATACATAATAATCCCCTGGCAATAATTTATTTGGCTTGCAAGGTTAGGATCTCCATAATTCTTGGTTGCACTCTAATGAAGACTGCTGATGCTGATTATATATTTTTGTGTACATTAGAGGTACCTGTGAATATATGGAGACTGTTCTTGCCTCCTGCTCCCTCACTACTCACAGAGCTGCCAGTGGGATTATATTGTGTGGTCCATTTGTCTAAATAGTCCAGGCAAGAGCATCAGCTCTATTGGCTTCTTGTCAGTGGTTCTCTGTAACTTTGGGCCCTGAAATCACCCCCTGCAGATTTCACCTGCTTTTCTCACACTGTTAGGTCACCCCTGGCTCCAGGGTGACAAAAACATCATCAGGAATTCAGGGGTTTCAGAGGGACTTGCTGTCCCTCTGCAGGTACACTCCAACCAGACTGGGAATTTTAAACTGGGAACTCAAACCTGATTGATTTGTTGGTGGGATTGGGGTGGGGTGCTCTTGACCGAGAGAAAAGAGTGGAGGAAATGGAAAATTCAAAACTTTCCTTCCCCCCAGAACTCAGTGACTTTTCAGAAAAATTTTGCTCTGAAATCAGCTCATGATTCCACCTGTAAGGTCATTTCCAAGTGATTTATTACCATCTGACAGCCCACTCCGGGATTTTTGGTGACACTACACGGCTCTTTTGAGCTTTATGTTCAAATTTAATGGTGGTCACTGCAGCCAGATGGATGAAAAATACCCATTTCTTCACCACACTTTCTTGTATTGGCCTCAGGGATTAGGAAAGTAGGTCTTTTATTTAGTTACACTGTCAGCAGCAATTTGTATGTGAGTTCAATTGCTTGGTTTGGAGTTCAAATATTCCAGTCTGAATACAGCTGTGTGGGCTCATAAAGCATCCTGAAATCCCCACATCTGCACTGGGAACTCTGGTGGTCACTGCTGGGTGTAAACACAGAGGGTGAGATGGAAGGAAAGCCAGGGAAGAAAAGAAAAGAAAAAAAATCCATTTTGATGGAACAACAGGGAGAACTGGGAATTCATGGGTGAGAACATCCTCCTTAAGGATCATGGTAAGGAAGGGGTTAAAACTGCTTAACTATAGAGGTTTTTGTGCATATTAATTAGGCACTGCTCTAGTTTATCACTGCAGTGCACTTTGTACAGCAGTTTTAAAAATGCTCTGAGTAATATTTGCTATGCTTCCTGCAATAATCTGCCAAATAATTTAGGTTATCCATGGCATGGAATTGACTTAACACTGTGGTAGAAATTAGCCCTGAAGTGCTGGAAGATCCCAGATAAGAGCACGGGCCTATCATGATTTTATACAATTTTTTTTTTTTTTTTTTTTTTTTTTTTTTTTTTTTTTTTTTGTGTAATGGTTCTTCTGGTTTTGAAGGCAGTCAGCATTTTGATCGTGGAGATCATCTCTGATCCTCACCACCAGAAAAGAGCCATTGGAAAAGCCACTCTGGGCAAGGCTCCAGTATTAAACAGCACAGTTTAATTAATTTATTTATTAAACAGTTTAATATTATAGCAGAGCTGTGTCTGTGCCCTGGAGCCAGGCAAGGTCACTCACCATGGCAGTGGCACTAAAAAAACCTAAAAGTTGTTTTTATTTTTTTCCCCCCTTCCTGATTTCCAGGTAGTGCAGGACACTGTGGCTTCTGTTCAATCCTGCTCTGGATCTCCATCTCCTGTTTCAGGGCAATATTCCATTCCATTAATTCCAGCTTTCTGATTTTAGTGATTCTGCAAACGTTGGTGGTGTGTCTCCTGGAGGCTGCCTGGTTTTTTTGCAGGTGGCTGGCTGGAATTCACCCTTCCTGCTGAAGCTCAGAGCATCTAATCAGCTTGTGTGGCACAGGGTTCCACAGGATAATTAGGAATGAGCAGAGAAACAGTGATCTGGAAATTATTATACACCTTCTTGAAGGACTTTCTGTGGAAGGAGGTTTTTTTATTATTATTATTAACACAGCATTAAAATCGATGAGATTCTTCCACAGGGAATTTCCCAAGTTTTCTTTTTCCACACTCTTGTCTTCCTTTCCTTTGGTCAAAGCACATACCATAACATTTGCATGTGCTGTTACAGCACACAGCTCTTCTGATCCCACATCAGGTGTCAAATCTTTCATATGATTTCCTACATGTTTGACTAATCAATGCAGAACATCATCACGAAAGATAATTTTACCCTCTGGCACTTCAGGGACAGGATAATGAGGCCTGGTGTTTTCCATTTTTTATTCTTCCACAAGAATCTACATTTTTTTTTTTTAGTCCCAGCTAATTGATTTAAGTTCATGGAGGAAGGTTTTTTTTTTTCCCCTTTTGCTTCCAGTATCTTGGATATTAATGGATTCTAGTGAGCTAGCAGAGCTGTGTGATCAGTGTGTTTGGAGATTCAATACACTGCCATCCTGACCTTTCAGAAGCCAAGGGAAAAACATCAGGCCCAGCATGTTGATCCCACAAGAACACTGAAATCTCAGGCAGATTGGAGCTGCTGGAGCTGCCTGGAGAGAGGGGATTTCTCCAGGAAGGGAGGTTTGCTCTGCAATTGTTTGCCAAACTGCAGGGGAGTTTCTGTCTCAAAACTGCAGTCAGGAGTGGGAGATTTAAGGCAGAGAGGTGGAAACAGATTTTCTGGAGAGCTTGGGCAGGTGGAAATAGAGATTTTCAGGAGAGCTGGGGCAACCAGACATTGCTCTGGAGAGCCTGGACAGGGGGAAACAGAGACTTTGAGAAGAGCTAGGGTACCTAGGCATTACTCTGGAGAGTCTGGACAAGCGGAAATAGAGATTTTCAGGAAAGCTGAGGCACCCAGACTTTGCTCTGGAGAGCCTGGGCAGGTGGAAACAGAGACTTTGAGAAGAGCTGGGACCCCAGACATTGCTTTGGAGAGCCTGGACAGGGGGAACCAGATTTTCAGGAGAGCTGGGGCAACCAGACATTGCTCTGGAGAGCCTGGGAAGGTGGAAAGAGATTTTCTGGAGAGCCTGGGCAGGGAGAACCAGACTTTCAGAAATGCTGAGGCACCCAGACATTGCTCTGGAGAGCCTGGGCAGGTGGAAATAGAGATTTTCAGAAATGCTGGGGTACCCAGACATTGCTCTGGAGAGCTGGGCAGGGAGCCTGGCATGGCAGGATAAGGGATGGGATAAGGATAAGGAGCCTCTGCTCCCCTGGTCCAGCAGGGAGTCATTATCCCTTTGCTTTCAGCAGGCTGTGAAAGCTTTTTGGCAAAAAGCTGGTCAGGGTCCACACTGATCATCTGTGGAGCTGAAGGAATGGGACAAAGCCCCCTCCAGCAGGAGCTGGAGTGCATTCATCTCAGCAAAAATATTTCTTCCTCCAAGTATCCTTCCCCGAGACAATGGGAGCTGGTTTGTTTTCTGCCATGACTGATCAAACATTTCCCAGCCACTGATGTTGCCCCTGTTGGCCATGAATCCACTAAATCCACTGGATGAGACCCAAAAAGGAGCATATGCCTGCTGCACCATGTACCTGAGGCTCTAAAAAGTGTGAGCTGGACGTGTTTTTATGAATAATCCATATATTTCTTCAGTATTTTGCTACCATTAACTAGAGTTATTCTTGTATTATTATTTTTTTTTTAGGGATGGCAGCAGCTTATGACAGATTTGTTTAGGGTTAGCCCTACACATAAATTAAGCAGCAGATAAAATTTAATTTTTCTTATAAGAAAAGCCTATAGCTCCTTAAATTGCTCATTTAACATCACTGAAAAGTAATACTCCACTTTAGAATGGACATGGTATTAACTTTAAAAGGCCTATTTAAAGTGACGGTTGTCAGTGAGTGAAAGCCAGATATGGTAATTTGGAGTTACAAATCAGAGTGAGGAAACTGGAGAATGGACAACCTTGTTAACACAAGCACCACGGAGGAAGCACCGGGGTCAGAGTGCCAGCACGGAGAGGAATAAAGACACAGCACCAAAAATATGTCCTATAATTAGGGCAGCTGTAAGAGTCAAGGTTGAAGATTCTTCACCGTGACATGTCTGATATAGAAAAAGTGATAGCCAAGAGTAATCACTTCCAGGCACTGAGCCTTAAAGGAGCAGCTCTGTGCTGCCCTGGCTGGGGCACAGCCCGGGGGACAAAGGACAAGGGGGCACAGGGTGACTCTGAGCAGTGGGAGTGGAAAAGGGGGTAAGGGAGGAGCTGGAAATTTCAAGGGTCAGCACTCAAAGGAACCGAAAATGGGGGAAAAAAAAGGAAAGGAAAAAAAAATTGCTCCCCGGGCAGAGAGGTTTCTGATCGTGGTGTGGAACGGGGGTGGCTCAGGGAGAGGGTGGGGGTGTCGTGGTGGGGAGGGTGTTCTGAGCCCGGTGGATGGGCACTAAATTCCTCCGGGAGGAAGGTGACAGGAGGAGGCTGGAACGGTGTGTCTGTGAATGCACGGGCTCGGCTAGGCTGGGCAAGGGACACTTTGGTGGGGACATCACCACAGCCACTCGGCAGGCACAGAAATGCCCCAGTGGGAGCAGGCAGGGGCACAAATCCCCTTGGATGGGCAGCAGGACGGGGGGTGCAGGGCTGCTCCCTCCACCTCTGCCTGCCCAGGGCTGGGAAATGATGGAGGAGAGGGGAACAGACAGGGCCGGACTCTCCAGGGCAGCTGTGGACACACACACAGTCACAGAGCTGGGGAATTCCAGCTTGGGAATTCTCTCCAGGCCTGGATTTCTCCTGACTCTCAGCTCCATTCCCAGGCTGACAAGCTGACTGCAGCTTCAGTTAGGGAGGAGTCTCCCAGGGTGACAACACGGTGACAAACAGAGTGGAATTCATCACCAACATTAACCCCTGGTGTCTTTCCCGTGGGACACATCCTGAGGTGCTGTCCCAGGGATGTTTTTCCCAATTGTCCCATGAGCTCCTGTGCTGTCCTGGCTGCACTGACACACTTTAAATCCGGGCTGTCCCTACAATAAACTTGGCCTTTTTTTGCTAAAGAAATCCGTGTGTGTTACTGTCTTTTCTCTCTCTCTTTGCAGCACAATCTGCCTCGCAGATTTTTAGGCAGTGGGACAAGAGCTGGAGCCGGCGTGCAGCACATCCACATTTCCTGTGGGAATGTTCGTGGACACGGCGTGTGGAGGCTGGGAAGGAGCAGGGAGCTCCCTCAGCATCCTGGCTGGGGGATGCTGCTGTGAGCTGAGCTCTGGGGATTTGGGGAATGCTGGGGAACGCTCACAGGAACATCCCTGAAAGGTCAGAGCGGGGCAGGGGACAAGGGGATGCTCCCATCAGTGAAGAATATCTCTGTATTCCAGTTTCCGGGGGATCCCTGAGGGTCTCTGGGGCTGGGCAGGGCTCACATTCCTGAATAACCCGTATATTTAGATGGGTTATATAAATAAATCAATGAAAAAAATTTATATCTATATAATATATATAATGTGTTATATATATTGTTATAATAATCTTACATAAATATAGAATAAATATAATATAATGAATAAATATATATTATATATTAAATATATTATATAATATATGAATATAATATAATATAATATAATATAATATAATATAATAATATATAATATATATGAATATATAATATATAAAAATAAATATAGATATATAAATATATAAATAAATATCTAGATATAAATACATAAATATATATATAGATATGTATAAAACAAATAAATAAATGTCTAAAATAAATAAATTATCTATCTATCTATCTATCTATCTATCTATCTATATTTTAAAACCACCTCCTGGGACCTCACCTAGCCTGGATGCTCCCTCACAGTATTTAAAGGCTGGTAAGTAACAAGAAGAGCCCTTAAGAGAAGGACTCTGACCTTGCTTTAGGCTGCTGCCTCCCACTGATCTGCTCACCTGACATCCCCTTTTCCCTGCCAGCTCCTAGAGCCAAACCTTTCTTCAAGGGCAGGAGGATGAGCCCGTCCCTGTGGAAGTTTCCAGAATCCTCCCTTTGATTTGCAGCGTGCTCACCACAGGGTTTCAGAGGCAAGAAGAGCATTTCCTGCAACACAAAAAAAAAAATCCTGCAGCAGCCTCACTGTGGCACTGGACACAGTTTGCTGGCAGATCAAAGGCCAGGAGTTCTTTTTTCAACCAGTTTATTTTGTCTTTGTCTTTGTCAACCTGTACTTGGGGATGCTAATTCGATTTTCCATCGAGAGGTGCGGATATCTATATTATTTTCCTAAAACTCCAGAGAATATTATAAATTTCTTTTTATTGCTTCCAGCCATGTTATTTAAAGTAATTAACCTTAATTTATAAATTTTTATATCAAACTGCCTTTTAACTTTTAGAACTGGCAGGAGAAGTCCATTTCCCAGGGCTCCTAATAGTTCTCCATTTAATCAAAATTCATCCATCAGATTCCAGTGTTAAATCATCTTTTAATTGGGAGTTACATTCTGGTTAATAGTTTTATAATTCGCCGCCTCTAATAGTTTTTACCACAGGGATCTACTCCATTTTTTCTCACTCTATTATTCCTGGTGTTCAGCAGGGACATTTTAAAAACGTTCACTTCCCCTGCCTGTTCTTTGTGATCTCATTAATTCTTGATAGCAACTTCCCTTTCTCCTCATTACTGGAGCATAACTACCTTTATCACCAGGTGAAACCTCACTCATTTCTACAAGTGCTCTCCAATTTTTATTTTTTTTTTTTTCCTCCTCTTAAATAAAATAACAATCTGCAATTTATTTCAGAAAAATAACATTCTGTGTACTGTGCATGGTCACGGCGCTTGACACTGCAGAGATTTCAGAGTGGAGATTTTTTGGGGCCAGAACTTGCTCTAACTTTTGGTTTGCACCGTTTCTGACAGCAGCTGGGTTCTCTAGGAGATAATTCCAATTAAAATTAGAAACTGCTGATACTAATGGCATGAGAAAACCAAGGAATTGATTGGCAGGAGTGGCAGATATTTTTGGAGGGGATCTCTCCAAGTGACCCAAACACTTTTTGCCTGCTCTCAGGTTCTCCTGGAAGCAAGGAGCAGGATTTGGTCTCAGGGTTTGTTCCAGGTGAATTCCAGTGGAATTGTCAGCCAGGGCCTCGCTGGTGCAGCTCTGAGCAGTGTTACATGAGCTTGGGATCCTCCCCAAACCATAAAAACAGCCCAAGGAGAAGTAAATAACCTTGTATATGAGGCAGTAAAGCCAAGCTTGTTGGTTTGGGGTTTTTTTTTATTTTTTTAAAAAATGCCTAGAATTAGCGTAAAATTAAATTTGAAACCTTAATCCTCCAAGGGCTGATTCTCAATTTGCAGATCCACAAAACCTCTGCAAATTACCCCACCAATCCTAGTGACAGTCTTATAGGAATATGTTATATTGACTACCCAAAGTCAGGCTCTGCAAAGGAGGGCACGTTGTAAAGTGCCATTGGAGAGAGTGAGGAAAAACAATCTCCAAAGGTTTATATCTTAGGCCCTCGAACAGCCCCATAGAATCATTTCATATATAACTTTCTGTAAGAAAAATAGGATGGACAAGTGTAAACAGAATTATTATACAATTACAGTGGTCCTTGCAATAACTATAACACTGTCCACTGTAATTTTTATGTCTCCATAAACCACCAGCACTGCAGGATTCCTCCAGCCCTTCTCTCTCTCTCTCCCCCCACGTGGCAATGTAATAACTTTCCCTGCTTAACGTATGCACCAGTGCAGTAATTTGATATGACAATGATTACAAAATACTCCAGCGGTTTTAATTGACCAGTGTTGAGATCATATCACCAGCAGCAGACACGATCTTATCTCGTGTATGACTTCCATCCCGCCTGGCTGGGACAATATTTATGTTAATAAGGATGGCAGGCATTAGCCAAGTATTAAGTCCTCAGCTGTGCTAACTACATTTAGATGCAAACAATAATTTCACAGACTGCTGGCCACCCTTTCCTATGTGTCCTAGAGAAATAAATATTTGGGGCTTTGCACCGGCGCAAAATCTATCGAAGGAGTTTTTCTGCCTGGAACCCAGATTTCGGGATTTGGGAGAAATAGGACTGTAATTCAGCAGTTAAAAAGTCACCAAAGCTCGATACAGTATCTGAAGAAATTACCATAAAAATCCGAGGCAGTATTGTGCCTCCTGTATGCAGAGCAGGCAGACTATTACCTCCTCTTTTGTTGCTGCTGCAAACATTTACTTGGAGAGACCTTATTGTCAATGAGTTTTTGACAGAGGTCAAAGTATTTCTGAGTGAAACTGAAAGAGGTCTGGGACTTATATCAGACAGCTGACAGCATCAACAATAGTGTGTTTACTCATCCTGCATGCTGGAAAAATTAATTAAAAGTGTTTGTGAGATGCTCTGAGCTGGCAGAAGCCTCGTGTGCTGTCGGTAATGAGGATGCTGCTCTTGTCTGTGGGTGGAGGGAGCTTTGTGGAGCACAAGGAGCAGGGCTGAAGGAGCTGGGGCTGGAGAAAAAGAGGTTTTTGGGAGGTCCTCGGAGCTCTTTGCAGCTTCCTGAAGGAGGCTGTGGTGAAGGGGCTCGGTCTCTGCTCCCAGAGAGGAGAGAGGATGGCAAGAAATGCACCAGAGAGGCTTAGATTGGATACCAGGAGAAAGAATTTCATGGAAAGGATTGTAAAGCTCTGGAACAGAGTGCCCAGGGAAGTGTGCAAAAACCGCGTGGATGTGTCTGGGTTTTTCTGTCAGTCCATGCCAGCTAACTGAAGCACCTCAGACTCATCCCTTAAATTCAGATAAATCCCAGCAGTGATGCAAATTACAGATTGGTTGGACATGAAAACCAGTGCCTTTGGTTTTGTGAATATATATATACACACAGACTTTTAATATTTGGCCACTTAAAATATTCATCAAATATTTTCATTCTGTTGCTCTTCACTAATGCATATTGAAATGCATTTCTCTTGAATCAGCTCAGTCTCCTCTTTTATGAATCCTTATCTCTGTCCTGTGGGCATCTGTATCCCTGCCCTCATGTCCCACTGTACAAGAACTGAGCTGCTCATAACCCTAATCACACAAAAACAGATGATTCATTACTGAAGTGGATGAAAGAAGGCATTAAATATTGGCATAAAGGAGGAAAGATAAACTGGTACCAGAAGGTTCATCTCTATCAGCTAAAGTGTTTGGGGACGCCACAGAAATAAACCCAGGGTTATAAACATTGCCCTGGATTAGGAACCTGGAGGAAATCCAGGAGAATGAAGTTCTGTGCCTTTTTTTTTGGTGTGTGTCCCACTGAGGGGTCAGGGCTGATCACTGCTGGAACATCCTGGGTGCAGCTGTGAAGGATTTGGGCTCAGTGTTAACACTGCTGGTAACTGTGGGAATTGACAGCCACGGAATAACTCAGGAATTACTGAAAGCTAAAAAAAAAAACCAAAAACCAAAACTTGTGAGCTCTTTTGGACTGCAGTGTGGATGTCAGGGATCTTCATCTCTTGGCATTTCCTATCAAGTAGGAAGATTAAAGATTTCTTTTTGTTTTTAAGGCGAAAGGCAGCTGAATTCAGGAGCTCAGGAGAGGATCAGGTCTTGTAAAACCCCTGACTAAACAAGAAAAAGAGGGAATCAACCCTACAGAGAACTGCACTGCTGTAGAGGGACACCAGTGACTAGGGAGGTGACAAATACAGCACTGCTCACCACACTGGTCTCAGATGTGAACCAGGACACAACCTCAGGCCACCACAGCTCATTCCTTGATCCCCAAACCCTGGGGATGAATGGGGCTTTGAGGAGAGGCCAGGAAAACCTGCTCACACTCACTGCCATGGGGCCACAGCTGTGGGTGATCACCCAGGAAATAAAAGAGGAGCTGGAGGAGCCCCCCAAGCCTCCTTTAGCAGGGTGAGTGGTGCTCGTGCCACTGGTGCTGCAGCAGGACCTGCTTTGGAAAAAACTTTGGAAAATTTTGGGAAGCTGCTGCCTTGGCTCCCAGGCTTGGATGTGAGACTCCCACGTGTGGCTCATCTCCCAGGAAAGGTCAGACATTGCTGCTTTCTGCTCTGGGGTTGGGCTGTGGAGGAGCTGGGTGATGATGTGGCTGTTACAATGTGGGGTTCCTGCATTCAGAGCAGGCTGTGTTTGGTTCCTTGTGTTTCCGCCTGGTAAAAAGCGAAGTTTTTATGGTTGTGATGGTTTGTTCCTCCTGCTCTGGCCTCTGGGAATGTGCCTGGATGTGTAGGGCTGGCAGCAGAGTGGTCTCTGAGTCTGGGCCAGCTCCAGGGTAGGAGCCAGAGTCTCAGGAACAAGGTGGAATTTCTAGGTGGAAAACCTCTGAGCTCAAAACAAACGCTTGGAACAAGGTCTTTATTCCCTTTTACCACTCAGGTGGTTTCTGAGCAGTGCTTCCCTGCAGCCCCTGTCCCAGACCCGTGAAATCACAACCCCTGAGGCACAAACGAGCCGTCCCTGGAGAGCTGGGAATCCATCCCTCGGGAAAACAGCGCTGAGCATCCTCTGCCCCTGCCCACGGCGCGTTCAGCTGCGTGCTGCGATGTAAGGCAGCCCTAAATTACCAGCAAACAAACACAACCCCCCTGTCGTTCCTCATCTCTCTCTGCTGTGTGGGCAGCAACTCATCTGGCAGCCTGGAACAAAGTGCCCGGGTGGATGGATGGGATCCAGGGAGGCGGCTCGGGCCGCTCCTCCCGCCGAGATGCTGCAATTTAGGGACTCATTAAGGAATAATACGGGGCTGTGTGGCTCTCTCTTGTTCCCTCCGCACACGGCCGAACAGAAAATACGCCGCGTAATCTCGTGCATTTATTTGGGGTGAGGGATAATGGCCCCCTCGGAATTAAACAGCAGCTGTCTTTAAAGGAAGCAAAACGCTGTGGCCGCCCCGTGTCCCCCGGCTGATGCTGTACTTTATTCCAAAGAGAGGCAGTGAAGGGGGGAACCCTCACAGAACTAATTTAGTTCAAATTTACACTCCTTGATTCTGTGCCTCTTCTTTTTTCCCCCCCTCTTCTGGTTTTGTAGCTATGATGCAGTATTGATCCAAAGATCTATAGGATCATACCATGGCTCCAGGTGGGTGGCAGAATTGAGGCTAGGCTTCATTTCCATCTGAATGGTGCAGAAAATAATTCCACTTTCCAGCTTTTATTGCTCAGAACATTGCATTTCTCTCATTGCAGTGTATGGGAATTAGCTCTGGAGGAAAGAAATGATTTTTTTTTTTTTTTCCTCCTCCCTCCCTTGATGTAGAGTGGAGCAGAAAGATTCAGGAAGAAGTAATGTAGGAAAGCAGACAGCGAGCTCATTGCTGGTTGAATTAGGTGCAGCTCTAACGAAATGGGACTGCTCATCCAGGGTTCAGGTGGTGCTGGTGTGCAGGGATGGCTGCAGATTCCTGCAGAAATGCAGGAGCAGCTCAGCTCTGCTCCCGGTGCTGCAGGGAGGAAATCTGGTTCTTTTCTATCCCACGCTGATGCAAAGGCTGAGGAGAGCAGCTGAAATGGTGACCCAGCCTGGACTGGCAGTGTTGCTGTCGTTCGTTGGGTTTGCTGTGTGAATTGAGTAAATCAGAAGGAATTTCCCTGCCACAGAAGCAGGCTGCCACCTTAAACTCATTCCTCTGCTAGAAGAGTTTCCCACAGTTATTTCCTGCTGGGGAGGGAGGAAGGAGAATGTTCAGTGATGTGCCAGGAAATGCTGTCTGTGCATCCAGGAAAGGAATTCAGAATCCAGTGGCATACTCTAACAACAGCTCAGAAAATGTTATCAGCACGCTCTGCCTGCTTCCAGAAGCACAGGTCTTGGGAACTCCTTGTCAGTGCCAGTGTCTCAGGCAGGAGTCAAGGGGAAGTAAAAAAATAATCTACAAGGGTTTAGGATAATTTATGAAGGTTCCTGTAACGCTGCAAGCTGGTAAATGTTTCTCATAGCAGAGAGGTGCTCTCAGGAGGACACCTGTCCTGATGAAGCATTTCCTTCTAGCACAGAATAGATGCTGCCACTGCCTGGTGTCACTTTAGTGGTGACACTTTCCATGACAGCCGTGGGATTTTGCTGCCCTGCTCACCCAGCTGGTCCCAGCCATGGGGCTGTGCCTGGGCAGGTCTCTGAGGGTGCTGATCTCATTAGAACCCTGAGCAGCTCTGCTTGGCTCAGAGGCTTTGAAATGTGCTCAGGCCACAGGATTTGTGCTTTCTGTCAATGACAAGTGGAGCAAATATTGACAGTGCTCTCAGAGACTCCAGTTACTATTGCTCTTGTTAATTCAGGGCAAAATTTATCCTCGTGCCACAGGGCTGTGTTACTCCGTGCTATTGAAACAACTGGACTGCCTGCTCCCATTTTTTTTTTTTTTCCTGTGTGGATAATTTGGGGAATAAGGGAAAGAAAACTAAGGGTGTGTTTTTGGTCATCTGTGGAGCTTTTTAAACTTTTTTTTTTCTTTTAGCCTCATGCTCTTCTTTCTTATTTCTAACCTCGTGTTGGACCACTCGTGTGCAAACATAGAGAATGTTCTGATAAAGTTATGGCAAGTTGGGAGAGGGGGGAGATGGAAATATAGAAAGCAAAACAGTAATTTTCCTCCTGAAGCTGGTGAACTTCTAGGCAATGCCCTGAACATCTATAGCTCCTAAAGACTCCTAGATTTAAAGAAGAGAGAAAAAAAAAAACCACCCTGTAAAAAACAGACATGGAAAAAACCTGGATTAAACTGTCACTCATTCACAATCTATCCAGGAAACTCATCCATGCCCCTACAGGTAGCTAGTTATCCCATCAGGAATTTCATATTCTTGTCTGAATCCTGGAACACAAATTGTTCCAGCGCTATGGGTCTGCCTTGATTAGGGTCTGCTGACACAGATGTCCCCAGCATGTGTCCCTAAAAAGCCTGCTCAAATAACTGCTTCTTTCCCCAAAGGGATCAAAGGTTGAGATGGTCTTTCCAGAGCTTTAGCCAGGCTGTGCAAAGCATCTGCAAAGTTTAATCCCTTAACCTTTCCTTCCTTCCCTCCCTCCCTTGTCTATTTTTTTTTTTAAGGATGGTATAAATGGAGTTTAAGGGTTTATTTTTTTTTTTTTTTATAAGAACAGCTATTACCTATGAAGAACCCCTGGAAAAGAAAGTGTAGCCTTGCTTTTTAGCCATGAGACAGTTTTTGGCTATTCTGTCAAGGATAAAGCCCAGAATGCCTTTGTACACTTGTGCAAATATCTAATGTTGACATCTTTTGCCAGCTGCTGTTGTGGCTTCTTTTTCCTTGATGAACCAGATCCTCTCGTGATGTGGCCTCTGAGCACCATTATAATTAAAAGAATTAAAATTCAATTTGAGCTATTGTCGTTACACAATGCAAAGTTCAACACCACTGAAGGTTGATTTTATTGATTCTGTATTGGGCACTCCATGGAAATCAGTTACCTTGACACAAACATGGTATTGGCAGTAGAAGGAACAAATGGTCCAGCTCCTGCCCTTGCTCACTCTAATTTTACTCTTAGCAGCACCTTTCACAGTCGAGGCAGCATTTCTATCTTAAAACGTGTTATTTCAAGATCACTTTAGTCTTGGAATTATCTCCAGCTTAAATAACAATGTAAGATTTGAATCTTGGCTGAAAAATATGTATGCATGGGAGTTAAATGGTACAAACCTTGTTAAAATTGCAGCAAAGAACCCAGTCCTTCCTGAGAGCTCACAGGGTTGCCTTTTCCCCCCTTGCACTCTTAATCTTCTGGCCTGCACCTATCTATTTCCTTTATTTATTTTAAACCCAAGACACCAAGTTTATCTGAATTCTCCCAAATCTGTTTCATTAAGGAACAACCAACTGTCGCCATCAACTGTCTCTCTATTCAACACAATTATTTCCAAGAGACTGGATATTGACTGGGAATCAGCTCTTGGGAGTGTGAGATGCTTTTAAGCCCTGATGAGAATTGTTCCTGCTCTCTGAAACCTCCCCTCTGAGCGGAGCAGCTGCAGCTCCTGCTCCCTGCAGCACCACAGGGGCTGGGTGTGGAGGGAGCAGAAAACACAGAAGAAAGTTTTCCTGCATCCTCAGAACAAGCTCCTTGGAAAATCAGAGCTTAGAGATAAGAAATGGCTCGTGAAATGACAAACACAAAAGGAATTTAGCTTCCCCCCCTTGGAAGACCCTCTTATCTGTCTTCAATATTAGTGGTTCGTTTTCTTTTAGTATCCATAGGCCAGCTTTGAATGTAAAATCCCTCAGGGATTGGTCAGAAAGTAGAATTCCCTTGTGTAAAACCCTCAAAAGTTATAAAAACCCCTGTAAAACAATAGCCATGGGTATATGTAGATAGGATGCCTTCATGGAATAAACCATGGATTTGTGCCTCTCTGCATATCCTGGTTTCTTTTCCCCGCTGCTCTGAGAGCTCCCCACGAGCCAAAATTCCATCTGGGCAAGGCTCGGGAATTTGCTCTGTCACTGAGGGCTGCAGGAGCAGCCTCAGGAATCCCAAAGGGACCCCAAAAACCCCACCAGTGACAGCTGGGCACTGGGAAGGTTGGAGCTGTGCTGGTGGGGATGTGGAGGAACCTTCTGGAAAGGTGGGGAGGCACTTGGACAGCAAGACCATGGGAAAGGTCAATCTTTGGAGCCATTTTTATGTTGGCATGAACGTTGCTTTTCCCTGGAGTGCCTCTTTGCACCGGGGCTGTGTTGTGGGACAGTTAAATGATAATAATGATAATAATGATTGAATGGAGGTGGGAGAGGATTCCTGGGCAGCTCCTTTGCCTCCATCCCCCTGTCCATGCACTGGGTCAGGAGTCAAGGAGCAGCTTTGTAAGGCTGAACCCCAGCATGAGAGACACCAGGATTTGTGGTTTGTGTGTGCCTGAGATTTCTCTTGCAGTGTTGCTGTAAGGCTGGGGATTGTGAAAAGACACAGCAACACAGGCTCCATCCAGAAAGCAGAAGAAGAGATGGATTGTAGGAGCAGACACATTTTTATATAGAATAAGCTCATTGGTCCAAGGAAGGCAACACCTCTTGTAAACAAGATTTTACTAAACCATCACATTCCTCACGCACTCCTGTCCACAGCACCAGGTGCTAAACTTTGTGATTAATTCTTTCCCTTCTGTTTTCCTTTGAGTAGCTTGGGGAAAAACTCAACCTGCTGTTTTCCCCGGCTCTCACCAGCACCCACAGTGTGTCACCTGCCCTGTTACACTGCTCTGCAGTCTCCTGCCTTGTCCAGTGTGTGAGGACACCTGAACATGCAGGGTTTGTCCTTTGGGGAGGGAGCTGGGAGCTGCCCTAGCGGCAGAGTTTGGATGCTGGAAATCCCGTTCCACACCTGGGGATGCAGCCAGGTCAGCATGGACCAGGGAGCAAATTGGGGCTGAGAAATGTCACTGCTGGGGTGGCAGAGCCATGGTGGGGGTGGGACAGGGACAGCCCAGCCAGGGGCTGTGAACGCCTCGTTCAGCACATCCCGAGCTGTGGCTGATTGTGGGCAGGAAAAAGCGGCTGGGGAAGGAAAAGCGCTGCTGGTTGTTGTGACACAAGTCACAAACTGCCTGGGAAGACCTTGCCTGCACATTGTGTGACTGCTGCTCAGCTCATTGCTACCTCATTAGCAAGGAGTCACCTAATTAGCGAGGCGAGCTGTTAATTATGTGTGTACTGCGTTAGCTTCAGAAATGCTTTTAGATGTTAAATATTTTAGTGATAAAGAGTTGCTGCTAGATGATTTTCTTCCTGTATAGATTTCTTTCCTCTGTCAGAAGGGAACAAATCATACACTGCTGTAACAACCACGGACTGGGGGAAACCAACTGGATTTCTTTCTTCTGGTGGAGTTGGCACTAATGAACAGAAATAATTTAAAAAATATAAGATAAAATGGCAAAGACTTGGTGAGGTTAATAAGATAGTGGAACCCCCGTGCGTCCAATCAGTGTTGATAAGAGAACAAAAGCTACATGTTTGCTAAAATAACTTTAAAAACAAATAACATTGACTTTCCACACCTAGTGGAGACCAAATTTTCACTTGCCTGCATGCCTGCTCTCCCGGCATGCTCGGACCTGTCACCGTTCCGGCTCTCCCCAGGACAGTGTGACTTTGATTTTTGACTGCTGGGCAATCTTTTTCATCAGATGGAGCTGGATTGCAAGGTGGAAATTAGGTGTCCCTGCATCTTCCCACTCCCCCAGCTCACATGAAAATTTTGTGTTGAGGACATGGATCCACTTCCTACCGGCCCCGCCGCGTGAGGCTTTGATTAGCAATTATTTCTGAGATATTAAAAAACACAATAGATGTTGCAGGGACTCTGGATTTTTCAATTAGGATTAAGGGAAAGGAAAGGCTGTGGTCACAACTCGATAGTTGTTTGTCCCTGTCAGAATGCGAGTTTTTGGCACTGCCTTGTGAACATGTGTGCCCGTGTGCCAACACTTTGGTGTGTTAACTGTGTCTCTTTGCATTGATTAGTCGAATTCCGACTTTTACTCTTTTTTTTGGGGGGGGAGATGGAATAAACTAAGGCAGAAAGCACAGAGTGCTTTATTCTTGATCTCTTGGCACTGTGTCTTTACCCTCACCCTGCTCCTCCTCTCTGCATGCGAACTGGGATAGTAAAACTTTTGATTTAGCTTTAGAGAAGAATGAAACCCCTTCAGCCATTACTGAAAAACTCAGATGGGACCTCTGACCTGCAGGAATATTCTGTCTTTTGGCTGATGAGTTGCAAGTGTGCCACAATGGCAGTATCCAGGTGACAGGGCTTTAAACAGTGCATTTCCCAAAAGGTGCTGGAATTGGGTTCTTGAAAAACCTCTTAGGAACCCATTCTGGAGCTGAGCTAATCCAGAATACTGAAACACTGCAGAGCTGAAGACGTGCATTGCCTTTAGCTAACAAATAACTGAGAATTAGAAACAGAAACCAACACCTGGATCGAGACAGAAGTGCAGAGGAATCTCCGAGGAGGAGCACAGGGAACCCACTTGGTGCAGCACCTGGCACTGGGAGGGCTCCCAGAGCTCCCCCGAATCAGGCAAATGTGTGACCTGCTCTTCACACCCACATAAAGCACAGCGGGGGTGGTTTCTTTAAAGCGACTGTCCACTCTAATATTTCAAAAAGACTTTTGGGTGAGGAAAAATAAACCTCCCTGTGAGCAGTTTGTCTTGGGGTGAAGCTAGAGGCGAAGAAGAAATATTTGGGGCTTCTACCACTGATTTGCTGTATGGGTTTAAATTCTTATTTGATAGTCAATAAAGACAAATTACACTCAGAAATAGGCCGTGGAGAGGAGCGAGCTGGCAGTTTGCAGGAGGGGGTGTGCGGGATCTTAACGTGCAGTTGCTTGTAAAAGGCTTGGGGGGGGAAAAAAAAAATAATAATAAAAAAAAAATTTTCAACCGCACATTATCCGAGTGAGCTTCCATATTTTACCATGACACCGACTCCGAGACTCATTTCCCTGGGTTAAGTAGTGTGGGGTGAAGTATCTGCCTCCCTGCCTCTCCCGATCCATCTGCTGCAGGATCCCGGGCATTTAACCTGGAGCTCCTGCTGATGGATGACCGAATCAGAGAAAAGAGGCCGTGCTGTTTAACCCTCTCCCTTTGTAGCTGCACTTAATGAATGTCACACAGGCCCACTATAGAAATGATGGAACATCCATTCTGGCAGCAGGAACAGAGCCCACCGTGCAATGATATGGTGAAATATGCTGAAAATATTCACAGGAGCCCGGGAATATAAACCCATGATTATTTTTTTTTTTTCCCCCCCTCAAATCTCAATATTTTAGCCAGTTTCTTCCCCTTCACGTAGTAAAAGTGCAGTTTTAAACAGCCTCTACTTTTTTTGAGGGGAAGTGAACTCTATTTTCTTTTTAATGTGGTTGTACCAAAATTGCTAACTTATGCTAACCAAAATGTAATTATGTTGTCCGTGCAGGTCTTTTTGTCTTTCTGAAAAATGTCTTATAAATGAGATTGCAAGTCTTAATGACTACATCCAATAATTCCTGGGTTAAATTCGCAGCTGATAAAAGTAGGACTGTGCTTTTTCTAGCAGAATTCTTCGTGTGCAGGTCCCCGTTATTGTCCCCTCACCCATGGGGACAATTTTAAGAAAATTCACTCCTTGCTGAGGAGTTTTTGCTCAACACCTTGGAGGCAGCACAAGTGAGTGAGCTGTGAGTGAACAGGAGGAGTTTTGAGCTGCAGAGCTCCTCTTGCCATGAGTTTCATCCTCATTCCTTCCATGCATCTTTTCCCCCTTTTCTCAATACCATCTACCTTTTGCTTCTTCTCACCTCCGAACCTTGCACCTGATCTCTTCCTTTTGGGCTTCATTCAGAGAGGGAAAAGAGTGAAACTTGCTCATTGTATGACTGTTCAAAACCTCCTTCGGTTTCCCTAAATCACCATCACTCACCAGCCTAATTTAAAAATAAATAAATCGTTTTTGTTGCTTCAGAAAGGGAATATAAATTTGAAAAGCTGGTGGCTAATTACTTCTGCTAGACTCAGCTCCATGCTGGCAGCAAATGCCTGTCAAGTGTTCTGTCAGAGACTTGTAATTGTCTGCATGTTCCTGTTAGAGGATGCTGTGTTCCAGGGAGGCTTTTTCGTGGAATTGCTCCCCAAATAAGAACACCAGCACCCTTGGGTGCCTCGCAGTGCTTTGCTAGTTGATGTGCTCTCAGTTTGCAAGGCCTGTGTTCACACTGGAGCAGGGAGGAGAAGCTTGGATGTCAAGCTTTGCTTTTCCAGGATAATCAGCAAACAGTGTGTGTGTGAGAGAACACGAGGTGTGTAAATAAATGGAGGCAATACTATCTCTGGGACCTTCATTTCACCCAAGCTATTGAATCATCTCCTCATAACTGCTTGTTATTAACCAAGTGGCATAATTCCAACTTAAACTTCCCCTTTGTTTACTAGAGACTTGCTGAGCAGCTTGTGCTGAATACTTAATTTTCAACCTTCTGACTGCATGCATTCATAGCAGGACCAAGCAGTGATTATCTCAGACATCTAGAGCTGGGTGTGAACTTCAGCTTTATTCTTAGAAGAAAGTTTCAGGCCTGTTTTAACAGTGGAAAAAACCTTGTGGACACGATTGTGAGAGGGAAGGAGGTGATGCTTTGCACGAGCTGTCCCCATAGAATGTTGTGTGCACTCCTTCCTCCTGCCAGCCCCAAAACTGAGCACTTTGTATGTGATATCAGAGGGTAAAAGTGTGAGTGAGGGCATTGTCTGCTCAGGGCAGCTGTGTGCTGGCCACAAGCCTGATTTCTGCTCAGTATTCTCTGAATATTTCTCCCCCTTTGCGCCCCTCTCTTGCCTAATGTACACAATAAAGCAGGATGATTCTGCTACAGGAAAATCCCCAATAATTGACTTTATTGACTGGCATGGTGGAGGGGGCTGTGCTGGAGCTCCTGGTGCTCGTGTTGGGTCATGGTGACTCCAAACACATCTTCCTTGCAACTCCTAGAGCTCAGAAGATGTGAAAGCAAGCTGTTAATCACACATGCTGCTGTACATCTTAATATTTAAAATTAGGATGGAGAGGTGGCTGTGCCTTGGAGGCTGAAGGACTGTGCTTGGAAAAGCATCAACAGCTTCGTGAAGCAGAGTGAGGGCAGGGCAGCCCCTCATGTTGAAAATTCTTTATGGAAATGAGCAAAGGGGTGGGAAAGGCACCTCAATAAATTAATTTAGATGTTTAAGAGATGCTGTTAATCCTTCCTGTAAACAGGACTTGAACAAGAAGCTCTACCTGTGCTTTCTGTTTCCAAATGCTCCTCCCTGGCCCTGCTGGAGAACCTCCAAGCTGATTAACATGTGAAATGAAGCAGAGCCTGCTCTAGCCCTGAGCAGTGGGACACGGCCCCGAGCCGTGCCAAGGGAAAATTAGGTTGGATATCGGGAAAAAGTTTTTCACAGAAAGAGCGATAAAATTCTGGAATTGTCTGCCCGGGGAGGTGGTGGAGTCACCATCCCTGGATGTGTTAAATAAAGCCTGGATGTGGCACTGGGTCAGTTGAGGTGTTAGGGCATGGGTTGGACTCGATGATCTTGAAGATCTCTTCCAACCCAGTGGGTTCTGTGGATTCTTGCTTCTTCCTGGTGCAGGAGCAAGCTCCCCACTGTCAGTGCAGCCATCCCTCACCCTCCCAACCCCGAGCATCCCCGTTTTCTGTGTTGTGCCATGTGATGGAGAACAGCCACAGCCTGCAGATTTTGGGTTTTCTTCTGTGAGGTTGGAACCTCCGCGTGCTCTCAGGCACCCAACTTGTTGGGTTGTTTTTTTTCATGAACTGAGCAGCTAATAGTTGTGACAAAGTTGTTTATTGCAGAAGCACATCAGTTTCAAAAGCAAAACACTGGCAAAATGCACTAGTTCTCCCTAATGCGTGTTCTTACATAGAAAATTTTTAACAAGCTTAGACAAAAATTAGGACCACTACTTCTTAACCTGTTGGAATTTTGGTTTCTTAGCATACCAGGCTATGTATAAACTATGTACATGGTCTGTCTTGCTCTAGCTGAAAAATGTAAGCAATATTCTTGCTATAGCTTTATTATGTCTGAAACTATGTTCTTGGAGCCTCCACGGAACCCCTGGTATCTAGGACTACGTTTTTCAACCTTTACTAGAAATGTTCTACTGCTCTGGCATCTAAGAGCTTTATTCACTAAAAGCACTTAAAATTTATTCCACTTACTTGCTTACTTATACTAAAACTTAAACTTCCACTTCTGACTTAAGTGCAAAAAGCTTAACATACTTCAATCCATCCAAAGGCTTTCATTCAATCTCTGCACTCTGATCTCTAAAAAATTCAGAGACACTCCTGACTCGCCAACTCCAACACTCTTCAGGAAAAAAAGGTTTTTGTTTGAAAATCTCTACGTTTTCGGGAGTGTCACGCTGCAGGGTTTCAGTGTCACCCTGCCGTGGCTCGGTGGCACACGGGGCCAGTCGCCCTCCCCTCGCTGGCCAGCCCTGGCAGGACGGGAGCCCCAGGAGGTGAAAATCGAGCGGTGCCCTCTCTCATCTGCAGCTGAATAGATTGTCACACAGCCTTGGGGACAAGGGCAGCGCTGCCGGGAGCTGAGCCCGGCTTGGTTAGGCTGGGCTTAGCTGAGCCCGGCTTAACCCGGCACAAACAGCCCGGGCTCTGCTGCCGGCATTGGGGCACACAGAGGGGACCCCGGGGGAGGGAAAGGAGCGCATATAAATCATTATTGGCGAACATCTCAGCTCTTGAGCCGGGCTGTCGCTTGCTGCTGCTCGTGGTGCAGCCCAGACATAAATCATAATTCCCCTACAATAGATCCTTTTGCAGCCGCCATCAGGAAAAGTGTGTTGGTTTTATCGATTTTTTGACACCAGGGCCCTGGCAACGGCCGCTCTGAATCATTATGAAATGAAACTGATTAGGAATTCATGGAATACTAAATAAACTTTACGAGCCCGTTGTAAGTTTTTTGATGCATGGGGAGCGGAAAATGAAAACTAATGATATAAAAATTACACAGCGTGCTGAGTATTATTATACTGCTATTGATTTGTTTCAAACTGTACATCAAAATCGAAGTGTGCTGGGTGTGCTTGGCTGCAAGGCTGATGCTCAAAAGCTTTTGAGGTTGTTTTTTGTTGTTTTTTGTTGTTTTTTTTTTTAACTGCTGGCTCCAGCATTTTTTGCCATTTGGAGAAGGTTGTGCCACTGCAGGATTGCTCAGGTGCTCCTTGCACCTGCCATGACCACCCTCTGCATGGTGATCACGGATTTTATTCTCCCTTTTGCACGGGGGGGATTCTCCTGAGACAAAAATATATTGACGAGGATTTTAGCCTAAGTGGATAACTCCCCCCACACACGCTCCTGCTCCAGGGAATTTTACTTCTGTTCCTTAATAGCCAACGTTGTGAGGGGAGCCCAAAGATATTTGACAAACATTTATGCAAAACTGCACAAAGGGATCATTTGTTCTGCCACTAACTGCAGCCACCTCGGGACTGAAGGGAACAGCTGGTTATAATGCTGCCCATCGCTTTGGGTCAAGAACAGATAACTCGCCATTTTTTAAACTTTTCTTTCTACAAATAGACAATTTGTAACGTGATCGTAATAGCCCCGTCCAGACTTAAAATCAATGGGAATAATGAGTGGGATCGGGGTGATCTATTTGCTTCCTATTTACTATTTTTGACAGCAGAATTTAGCAAAATTAAGTAAGGGGGGGAAAAAAAAAAAGTAAAAAGGCTGGGATCGTTTCGGTGTCACCGTGAGATAAAGTGCTGAATAAGAGTAGGGGGGTGTGGTTAGACGCAGTGCTTGTTTTTGTTGGAATAAAAAGGATCCTCAGCTGCAGATTGCCCTGCCAGCCCAGGAAGGTCTCTGTCCTGGCTGCAGCCATGTGGTTCTGTATCGCAAAGAGCCCACCCTGGCTCTCCCCTGCAGGCAGGATGCTGGAGGATGCTGCAGCAGCTCATTTTGTTAGGATTTCCTTTAGGAGAAAAGCCCTGCCCTGAAATAAATACCTTTCTTCTTCTTCATGGCATCCGTTCTGCTCGAGTTCTGAGTGTTGCAGAAGAGCAGTGGGACACGTGCAGCTGTGTCCAAAGCGTTACTGGGGAAAAGCTTTTTGTCATTTGAGCGCGAAAACAAGGCCACATTTAGCAATGTCTGCTGGTGTAAATGGGTTTGGCAGGTGATGGGAGCAGCAGTAACAAATAAGGCTGTAACAGAGCTAAACACGTGCAGAACCAAACGTTCCTCCTGCAGAATGAGCACCAAAATTCGGCACAAACCCCTGTGGGTGCAAGGAGTTTTGGTGGCTTCAGCCGTGGGATGAATGCCTGAGCTGTGCACGGTGCTGCAAACTCTGTGGCTTTGGGATTTTGGGAGCCTCGTGGGCACAGCTGGAGCAGGAGGGATGTGATGGGGTGGGTTTTTGGGGGGAGACAGCAATCCCAGGGTTGAGAGCTTGTTGAGAATCCAGGGTTTCTGGAAATGCCCTGCCAGGGCAGCAGCTGTCTCTGTAAGCAGGTGACAATGTCGTGATAGGTGATTTTGATGTCCCATGGCCTCAGCTCCTGGAGCAGGGACAGGAGGGGTCTCACAGGGGTATGGGCACTCCTGCAGGATCATCTGGCAGCTGAGCTGAGCTTAATGCAGGGGACTTGTTAGGGCCAGCTCTACTTCTAGCTGCCTGTGCTGGTGATCATCTCTGGCCTAAGCACATTGCCTGTAAATGGAAATGTAATACTGGCAAGTAGGGAGAAAATCCAAAGGAATCAGGAACAAGAGAGGAGGAGGAAATTTAAGCAACTGGAAATAAGCTGCTGATCCACAGAGGGCTAAGCTGCCATGTCCCTCAGTAGTCCCCTGAGACTACACTTGTCTGCAAGTAAAACCTCCTGCAGCTCCTTCTGTGTCCCTGATAAACTTGGATGTCACTGCTCCAGGCTGCACATGGAGCACCAGCTTGTAAACTGGGATTTCTAATTCTTCACCCTCCAAACAGATCCTTCAGCTCCTTTCTGTTCCCAGGCACAGAGAGCTGAGCCTGCAGGGTGTCAGTTGTGAATTTTGTTATGCTTTGGTTGGGGAAGCTGTGCCTGCAGCCACGGTGGTGCTGTCCATGCCACTCCACTGTGCTTCTCAAATGTGGGCTGGAGACAAAGGAGCTGTTAGCTTCAAATTCCGTGGAAAACAAATCTGGGGTGTTAGACCAAGCAGCCCTATTTATTTAGCAAACAAACCCCTGATTTCCAACAAGTAATGTCACTTCAAGAGTGAGCTCCTGCTTCTGGTCCACATCTGAGCAGTCTAGGAATTAAAAATACATGACACTGTATATGAATACAGCACATATTGAAGGGGAACAGCTTTAGTGTTTCCCACCAGGCCTGTGTTTAACTCTCCCAGACCTTGTGCACATCCTGGAGCTCCCGATCTCCATTCCCATCCTGGTCCCAGCTAACCACAGACTCCCAGAAATTCTTTGGCAGCTGTGGCCTTGTCCCCATAATCCCTGGGCATTTGGGTGCTCTGTGTGCTGGGGGCAGGGAGTGATGCCAGCTGCAGGCAGGGAGTGATGCCAGCTGCAGGCAGGGAATGGTGCCAGCTGCAGGGAGTTTTGTTTTTTGCTCACTGGTGATTGCAGTGCCAGCTCTGTGCCTCGTCAGCCAGCGCTGGGGATTTTTCTAAGATATGTATATTGAATTTAGATTTGTGCTCTTAGTACCTTCACTCATTCATTCAGAGCCATATTGACTACATAAATTGAGTGTTACAAGTAAGAGAGAGTTTAGCCATTATTTTCTCAGTGATTTGATTTAATGGCCTGGCTGTTTTGGCCATTACTTCTGGCGTTTCATTTGCATGGATTCTTGGCTCTGCTGATTAACATGTTTTTTATATTTACCATTTAATTTTTTTCCCCCCCTCTTTCGGAAAGCTGAGTGTTTCATAATTAAATAAATTCCTGCATCTGTTTTGTATCTTCGCACAACACCCATATAAAGGTCTGTATACATGTTATATATATATTTATATATATTTTCCCCCCATCTCTGCGGGTTATACAGAGTTAAATGCAGCTGTCTGTGTGACAGGAATATTGTATACAGTGTGGGGAGTGATATACAGGTCACTATATTACTGATGAATAAAAGTTTCGTCCTAAGGCAGCTGCTGCAGATTACTTAGTGCTTGACATGGCGTGTCTTTGTGTCACTGTTACCGGGTGAAATTAAATCAGAACAGGAAAATATTAATTTAAAGTAGGGGATAGAGGCCGCTCACTTCCAATTACTCTCTACCCTGTCAGCTTTATATGGGCGCAAACAAGGAAGGAGGCTGGATTAATTGCTTTGGACTCTGCCCCACTACAGGCCCAATTATAGAAACATATTGGCTCCCAGCACTATTATATACACTGCTGTGCAGGAAATTGTGTGAAATTTTAACGGATTTCAGACGTAATAATAGAGAACACGACTCAGGACAGCATTAGCAGGCTGGGTGGAATCTTTACGGATGGGTTAAGGTTAAGCTGTTTGGGGGTCCTTTGTGTATTAAAGGATCATCTGGTTAACCCGTGTACTGGGAGCTTTTGATACTGGCCTGGGAGCAAACAGAATAAAAACATTCATCCTCTGACGACAAGGAGCTAAATCCTCGCCTGGAACGAGGGCAGGAACGTGCAGGGCTGAGGAAGAGGCTCGCATTAAACACTCTGGTGTTGGGAGATGCTCTTTAGAAACCAGCCCAGGCTGGGGGCAGCTTGGTGTGAGACCCACGGGCAAAGCCTGGCTCAGAACAGCCAGGGTGATCAGCACTGGCTTCTGGCACGGGGTGATTGTTTTGGAAGCAGTTTGGTCGTGCTCAATTCAATATTTTAGTTAGAATTTGTTCAGACTTTTTATTTCCTCTCACTGTGAATCCCATCTGTTGTTTCACTCCTTTTTCTGTGTGCAAACCTACGAGTTGTAAACACCTGGTAATTTGTGTGCAGGGAATTTACTCCAAAGCCAGAGTGGCTCTCAGGACTCCTGAATGTCCTGTCCAAGTCCCTGTGTGTGCCCACGTTGCACAGCCACCATGGGCTGGTGGCTTTCTAAGACATTTCAGGCATTAGAAGCAGGGAATTAAAGAAATTCTGTTGACTCTCTGCTTCCTGCCCAGACACAAGTGCTGAAGTCGTTGAGTAGATGCACCTTTGATCTGCTGCCCACCAAAAGTGTTGTGGATTTGGTTTCACAAGAGCCCTGCTCTGCAGAGTGGGAGCAAACTGTGAGTTTAGCAAGTGTCTACCACGCTTCCTGGTCAGCCCCAGAACAGGCTCTGCAGCCTTTGACTTTGTGATCTGTCAAACTGTGACTCTCACACCTCACAGCGTTTCCTCTCCCTTGCTTGGGATATTTCAGAGACAATTGTTGAGGATTCTGGGGGGATGTTAGAGGAGGGTAAAGCTGGTTGGGATCATAGCTCGGGTAAAGCTGGGTTTAGCTGGACTGGTTTTCAGCTGGTTTAACTGGGAAAGGTTGTGCTGACTTTAGAAAGCCACAGGATTGGAAACACAGAGCCCTAAAGATCATGAGGTGTGACTTCAACCACTCCTGCCTCTTGAGGTAACCAGAGAGGGACCCTCAGGGAATCCCAAAAGCATTAGAAATGGAAATTTGTCTTAAGACACGATATCCACCAGCAAATGTGATGGGACTGGGGAGTTCTGTGCCCCTGGGTGGGAGCACTGTGGCAGTGGGGCTCAGGCTGGAGCAGCCCTGCTGGGTCAGGGGCTGCTCCCTTGGCTCCCTCCTGGCGTGGCTTGCACATCAATGACGGTCTGTGCCTGTCAGTGGGCTACAATAAAAGTGTTACAATAGCCCTGGTGATTTAAGGTGGCAGGGGAAATGCATAAAGAGCTGTCTGGAGGATCCAGGGTGGTAGAAGCGAAGTAAATTCTGGCCAGAAATGGTTATTGAATGGCAGAACCTTTGCTGTTTTGTCTAAGGAAAGTCCATTTAGTGTCTGGATGATTCTTTGAAGGGGAGCTGCATCTCCAGCTCGAGTCCTTGCCTCCCTTTGGATCTGCTCCCTGTTCAGAGAGCCAGCAGGACCTGCAGAAACCTCAAAGTGTCACTTTTATATTTGCAGTTCGTGCTGGTTTTAAACCAGGAGGGGTGAAGGACTGAATTTATGATGTCTGGTTTGGGAAACCTATTTTTGTTCCCTCTAACTGATTGTCTTGTAACCGTGCCTGTTATGAGTGGGGAGTGCTGTATCCAGAGCCATGTATAAATCCAAATCTCAGGAGACACGTGTGGAATCTTAGCACTGCCCGAGTGACACTGAGAATTCTTTTGGCACTGGAGGCACTCTGATGTGCTGGTCTGGGGAGGAGGGGGCTCCAGGCTGAGGGTTCCATCTTTTTGGAAGAGCAGGGGGAATACTGGAGGCACCAGTGCCAGCAGCCTGCAGAGTGTGCCAAGGGCTGCTGCCATGGTCTGTGCCAACCTCACAGCTGGTGCTGACATCAAAACCTTTGGTGTTGACCCAAAATCCTGTGGGATCCACCCAATCTTGAGAGGGCTGTGGAGAGTTTTAGGTGGTATTTCCATCAGGACGTGAGTTGTAAACTCTCAGTGGGGTCTGGGAGTTTTCCATCCCCAGGGCAGGCTCCTCTGCATGGGTGGCTGAAGGTGCTGAGGTGGTGCCAATGCAGAGCCTTTGGAAGTGTGTCACTGGAAATGAGAAACGGGGAGAAAAGGTGCAGGTGGCTGCTGTGAGATGGGACAAGGAACCACAGCAGAGTGACCACAGTGTGGCTGCTGGGCACAGCTCCCCTTCCACCCAGTCCCTGGTAACCTGGCACACACCTTTTGCCTTTTCAGTGGGAGCCACTTTGCTGCTGACAGTAATTATAGCTCCTTTAATTTTTTTTTCTAGATTCATGTCAAAATTGGTTGGTTTTGGGGGGAAAAAATAAGTGTTGCCTCTGAAGCACGTGAGATGGATTTACCACTGATCTTCTGAACAGAAAGATTTAAAGGTGCTTGTGGAGCTGGAACAGCACAGAGAGGGTTAATACTCTGCTTTGTTGGTTTTGACTAGGGCCCATGGTTTTACTGCAGCAGTAAAGTCACTTTCCTTTTATGTTTAAAAGCCAGCAAGGAAAAATTGCAATTACAAAGACAACTAAAATCTTCACTGGTACTCAACAAGGTAATCAGTTCAATTGATTTTTTTTTTTTTCTCTAGCCAGAAAAGTATTTAAAGTTAAATTCTATCTGTGATTTTTATATGGAAAAAAAAAAATCTGTCCTCCGAAATGCTTCCTGCTTTTAAAAATGCTCTATTTTATTTGCCCTATAAATGCAAACTTATAAAATGCGATAAGGGATCTTTCTCTCCTCCCTGCACAGACAAGACCTGAGCGAGCTCCCTGCTCTCCCTGCATGGCTGCCAATGGCAGGGACAGATATCACTCCATTAGTCATTAGCATCTAAATCATCCCACTTCTCATTCAGGTTTACTGGGCTGTGATGGCTACTGGATTCATAGGACACCTGAGCCAGGTCTTTTGTACAAGGTCTCCTGGAGCAATTGATTGTAAAAAGACAGCAGGAGAGCAAAGCATTGGTTTCTGTGCCCTTTTGAGCAGGGAGGATGGGCTGTGCTGCCATGTGTTTTCTCTATGAATTATTAAAGTTTTTTTTCCCCTTCTTGAAATATTGTAGGAGTACTGAGTTTGTGTTGTTCATAGTAGTGCAGCACCCCCGTGCAAAAAAAGCTGTGAGGGTTTTTTGGGAAAAAAAAAAAAATAAACAACCCACTTAATTTTCAAGTGTGATGCAATAGGAACATCTCTTTCTGGAGTGGAAGGGGGATGGGGATAAAGGAGCTCCATGGCAGAGCAGCTCTATTAGAGGTCTGTTCTTGGACCATTATAATTAAAATCGTAGTTAACATTATACTTAAACTTGTTCTTTGTAGAAGCCAAATCTTATTTGCGTGGATCAGGATTCAAAATCTGATATGTGAATATAATTTTAAAATTACTGGGGGAGTCATTTGGGTTTAATAGCCAAGAGCTTTGGAGCTGTACCTGAGCTGCCCTGTGCCCGTGGATTTCATCACCCCTGTATCTTTGTTTAAGGGTCAGAAGGTGCCTTTCATGTTGGGAGCTACAAAAACCCAACCAACAACAACAAAAAAATTCTCAATCACTGAAGTTCTTGAAGCTTTCTAGAGCAGGGAGAGAAGCAAATGAAGGTGGAGAGCATTCTGTGATCCAGCACTTGCTGTTGAGGGATTGGGGAGAATCCATGAGGAGAGACAGGAATGCCCAGCACAGGTTCATTTTCATTTTATGTTTTTAGGGAAAGTGCCTGATTTGCCATGATTGTGCTGGTTTTGGGGGTTAACCCTTCCAGCATCCCTGTGCCTACAAACATTCCATTACAAGCAAGATCCCATAAATTGCTGGCAGTGGGATCCTTCCCAAGCCCTCGGGCTACAGGGATCTTTAGTCACTTTGGATTGGACTGGATTTGAAAATAGGTCCCTAAGGTGAAGGGCCAATACATCAAACCAGTAAATCATGTTTTATACCAACTCCTAATAATGAATGAAGTGCCATTTCATACAATACCTAAGTTAGGATTTTATTGATTAACTCTCATCTTGGTGTTCCACCCAAATCTGAGATATATTGCCCGCTGTAATTTTTACATTAGCTGTCAAATTCATCTTGTCTTGCCGGGGTTATGATGTGTACGGAGCAGACAATAAAAACCATCACAGTTTCAGTGTTTATCTAATGAATATACACAGGCCAGAGAGATTAATAATGATTTGCTAGGCAGAGCCAGGAGGCAGGAAATGCCCGTGTTCAGGGCTGGAGCTGGGGACCAGGATTTCAGAGAAGGAGAGGGCTGGAGGAGGATGATGATGCTCACTTGTCTCTCCCCACGCCTCCCTCCTCCCCCTGCCAGGCTGTAATGGATGAGGGGAGTCTCAAGGAAGCAGAGATGATGATTTTTGTTGTGCATAACCTGAAGGAGCAGTGGGGAAAGGCTGCTGGTAAACACTGAATTAATCCTCGGAATGATTTACCAGGGCAGAGCTCTGTGCTGGTGCTCAGAATCCAACCTGTGCTTACTGGCATTCCTGCCCAGTGGAAAGAAATCTTTTTTGGGATCTCCTTCCTTATATATTTTATGGTTAATAACCGCTCCAGGTGTTGCAGCAGCGCTTTCCTGGTCCTCCCCAGAATTCCACATTTTCCTTGGGGATGCGGAGCGGCCTTGGAGGCTTCCCCCAAAGGCGGAGGTGGCCGCGGTTGTAACGGGAGAGGGAGCCCTCATCCCGGGCATGGCTGTGGCCACCGCTGGCCCCCGGGGCTGCCCCACGGCTGGAGGCACCGGGACAGGGAGGAATATATGACCTGCCTTGCTGGAAGCTGGGGGGATTATTCGGCCTTAAATCCCCGCGGTGTGAGACGGGAGAGGGGCAGGGCAGCACCGGGCTGGAGGGAGCTGGGACAGGGCGAGGAGGAGCTGCGGTGTCTGCCCCGCACAGCCCCGGCCCCACAGCCTGCTCCCTGCCGGAGGAGCTCAGGGATGGCTCCCGAGAGTCAGGGAATGGGTCCCGGATGTGTCCGGAGCTCAGGGATGGGTCAGAGAATGGGTCCGGAGGGTCAGGGAAGTGTCACCGATGGGTCCGGCCTGGGTCTAGGGCTCAGGGATATGTCAGCGATGTGCCCGGAGCTCAAGAAGTGTCTGGGATTCAAGGATGTGTCAGGGATGTATCCGGAGCTCAGGGATGTGTCCAGGGCTGTGTCCAGGATGTGTCAGGGGCTCAGGGCTGTGTCCGGGATGTGTCCGGAGCTCAAGGATTTGTCCGGGGCTCAGGGCTGTGTCCGGGATGTGTCAGGGGCTCAGGGCTGTGTCCGGGATGTGTCAGGGGCTCAGGGCTGTGTCCGGGATGTGTCAGGGGCTCAGGGATATGTCTGGGGCTCAGGGATGTGTCCAGGGCTGTGTCCGGGGCTCAGGGCTGTGTCCAGGATGTGTCAGGGGCTCAGGGATATGTCCAGGGCTGTGTCCAGCACGACTCAGGCACGTAAATCCAGGCTGTCCTGCCTGGAATGGAATGAACATTAAAGACGGGAGCGATGTGCTCAGGGGGTGCAGGGGGAGCAAAGCCCGGCGGGTGCCGAGTCAGGCTGAGCTCGCAGTCAGGTTGCCCCTCGCTGTTCCTGCTAGCCACGGCTGAGCCCTCCATCATCCCCCTGACCTCGCAATGCCTTTGGAGTCCGATACTCGCTGTAGGTTGAATTGTGGGCTCCTCAGGGCAAGGACTTCTCCCTCGGTCGCTGTTTCCCAGGGACAGCAGGGTCCTGGATGGGGCTGTGATGCTGAGCTGGTGACTTTGCCAAGCATCCCGTGCCATTCAGCCAGCTTTGGTGCACGTCACATTTTACATCCCAACCCGTCCGTTATGTGCACAAGCAGTCAGATCATAACCTGTTGAAAAATCTGTTTATTAAAGAGAGTAACGAAGCCTCAAAACAAATGTCCCCGTGCCTCCTCTACTCCCTTTCTTCCCCTTCGGCCCGTGATTGCGTTTTTCTTTTCTACATCCCAGCATGAAACAGTAACACATTACAGCACAAAGCAAAACACCACTTATCTAATCTGGGCTGTAATATGGGATCGGCCCCGAGTAGGATGCAGCAGGGGCCAGGAGTGGGGCTGGCTGGCAAAGGACAATGGATGGCTGCAGATGCGGATCGAGTGAGACAATTGAACCAATTATACCACTCCGGGCACTTCAATGAGATCGCAGAGCATTTCCTGAGCTTTGGTAGAAGTAATCAGCGTTCCCATTCATCTCTGCCCCGTCCTGCCTGCCCTGCTCTGTGCAGAGTGCAGCTCCTGCACTTGTGGCCCTCGGACAATGCCCCTGGCACGCTTTGCTCCCCTACCCCACTCTTTGTCCCTGTCAGAATTTAAAAATCACTAATTGCTTCCCCCCATCTATCTAAGCTCGTGTAATCATGTTACTTGAATAAGTAATATTTTTGAGATATTGAAATGTTTGGTGCTGTAAGTAGCTGCTTTTTCTCCCCCTCTGAAATTGCTGCATTTTGGCAGCTGCTGGAGGGAGCTGCGAGTCCAGCCTGAGGCTGGTGGGCTCATTACAAAGTGCTTTGCAACACTTTGGGTGAGGGGAAGCAGAATGACCTGTGCTGTTTCTTTTTAGCACCGTTTAAGCTGTAAAACCAGCCAACCAACTCTCTTCCAAATGTTGGCTGCTGAGATTGACTGCACTCATGAAGATAACGGGGGGAAGTATTTTTCTCTAAAGTCCAGAGCTGTCCTAAATCAGCCAGGGATCCTGGAGGGCCGTGGAACGCTCAGCATCCCAGCCAGGGATATAAAGACACCAAAAATGTCACTTGAAGTGTTGCCTCTTCTTCAGCAGTAACTCTGCTCCATAAATGCAATTGATCTCCTGAGAGAGGAGGGATTTCTTCAGCAAATGCAAGCTTTGTGAGGAAAAATATACGAGCTGTGTGTGCTCCAGATCCAAGGACTCGGAGTGTCACAGCAGCCAGGGGATGTGGGGATGGCCGTGTGTGGGTTACACACGGTGCTGCAGGGCTGAATTCAAGTTGTGTCCAGATTTAAAAATCACTTCAAGCAGTTACTGCAACGCAAACTGAGCAGTGAGGGTTGATTTTTGATTTCATTCAGGTTTTTTTAGCACAGTGTTGTTGCTGTTGTCAGATCTGGGCTGGATCACAGCTTTGAACCAACGTGAATAGGAAATTTTGGCTCAAGGAGGTTTAGGTCTTGCCTTGCCTGTGCTGAGAAGCAGCTGGAGCATCCTCAGCTCCAAGGACTATTCTGCAGGATGGGCTGGGGGGATGAGCATGTAATGGTAGGAGTTTTACAAGTGTCTAAAAACAGAAGCTTATAATGAAAGTGCTTCCTCAGCCATAACTGCAGCGTGCTGGCATAATTGGAATGCTGAGTGGTGTGCTGGGTTTAGGAAGGTAATAAGAACTGCAATCAGTATTAAATAAAATGTATCTTCCTTTAGGGGAAATAAATGTATATTAAATCAAATATTCATGAATCCAAGTTAGTCTTCATACATTACACAAACAGTTTTTCAAAAATGCAGCTATCCTGAAGGCCGGGTGTGATGTGTGTGAAGGAGAGGGATTAGCTTGGAGCTGGGGAGGGGGAAAGGGCCTGGCCTGTCACCACCTGAAGGAGCAAAACCCTCTGGGCTCCTGTGAGGTCTTGCCTGAGCAGCACATTTGAAAAAGTGGTTTAAATTGTGCAGAAGTGTTAAAAGAAGCGAAACTGCCTCTTTACAATATTTACCATCTCCAGCAAAACGTGGCCATCCACATGAGCCTTCCAAGAATGGAAACCTGAAAGGGGAGTGGGTTTCAGTTCACAGATGTTGCAGTAAATGCTGGTTCCCTGCCAAGGGCAGGATTCATGTGAGAGGATTCTCTTGCCTGTCCTCAGGGTGGTTTTTTTTAGCTCCTGTGAACTTGTGTTTTCCTGCCTGCCCTGACACACACAGAGGGGAGGAGAAGATCCTGCAGGAGAGGCACAGCAGAGCCCTCCCTTTCCAGCCTGGCTGAGGATTGTCCTGATTCCAGCACCCCTGGGATGAGGGAAAAACGTGAAAAACCTCCAGCTTGGCAGCAGCACAGAGTGTGGATAGCACAGACGTGTGAGCTCAGACCTCACAGAGCTTCCTGCTTCTCACCTGGGACAATCCTTGGTGCCCACAGGGGCTGTGTCCTGCCCAGCTCTCAGAAAGGTGTTTCTCGTTTGTCACAAAGGGGGGCTCAAAGCTTCACAGCCTGGCTCCTGGTTTCAGCACAGTGTGGTGCCAATTTGGCTAAAAGTGTGGGGCTGGAGGGGCTTTGGTTTCATGCCTCTGAAGCCGGGCTGTGCTGTTAGCTAACACCTCCGTGTTTGGGAGCAGTAAAAGTTCAGGCTGGTAAAAGCAGGGAGGAATCTGCAGGTGTTTTCCAGGAGAGAGTTTGTTAGTTTAATCAAATTGGGCTCGTCTGGAGTCGTGTCAGCAGAATTCTTCTGTGCAGTTGGTGAAATGTCAGTGCTTTCATCCAACAGCTACAATCAATTTGCTGTTTGATAAAATAAGCAAACACCTCCAGGCTGCATCCTTATCCCTGCCTGTATAAACAGAGGGGCAGGGAGGCACGGGCATGGATTCTGTTACCTTCCTGGGGCGAGGAGGGTTTCGTTCCTCAAGGCTTCCAAAAGAGCTGTGGAGAGAGGGCTAATTTGTGTCATTTGCTGAAACCACCGGGCTCTTCTTCCCTGCTTGGGGAATTATTGATTTTATCACTCTCCGACCTTACACGTGTCACTGTCTTGTGCGTGCTGGCCTGTAGGAAGTGCTGTCTGCACTGATTCACAGCTGAGCAATAATTCTGGTTTGTTTGTGATTACTCTCTTATTTTTGGCTCATCAGCCCTACGCACTTGTTCCTTCTGCCAGGTTTAAATCCTCGGGAAAAAAAAATGTTTCAAATAATATAAAATACCCAAACAAAGCCTCCCTGCTTCCCCACCACCCTGCCTCTGCGCTGCCACAACCCAAACACTTTTATTCCTCTCTGTAAAGACTCATCACTGCCCCATTGATTTCATTGTCTGGGTGTCTTCAACAGTTTTCTTGGGTCTCAGCGAGTCGGGGAGAGTGGAATATGATTGCAGATATCAAAACATGAGTGTGTAACCCTATTGAAGTGCTGTCAGGCTGGCTGGAGTGCAGGGGGAGGGGGGTTTGCTGTGTTATTGTGCTGCTTCCCTGCCAAAAAACTCAGCCCCTGCTCGCAGAAATGGAGGGGGGGATGGAGCAGAGATGCTGTTAGGGAGGAGGGTTGGTCACAGGGAGGAAATATATGGAGCATCTACTAGAGCTTGCATGGTACATTAATTGTCTGTAGCTTTTCCCTTTCCTTCTCAAAGCAAAATTAATTATGGGGAGGTGATGTTCCTTTAATGAACATCATTTAATTTAAAAAAAAAAAAAAAACCAACAAAAAACCGGACAAGTGTGCTATCATTAGGTCTCTTACTTAATGTAGTGTGTTTTCTGAAGCTGAATCTGGTTGCTGTGGCAGGGTGGAGGTGAAGGGAGTCCCTTTCCTCTCGGCTCAGGAATCACACAAACACCGACTCCAATCTCTGCTTGCCTGTGGGGGACACTGCTTGACCGCTTATTGCATATTTGATCAGCTTAATTCTGCAAGCCTGAGCCTCCCCGGGGTGTCAGGGCTTCAGATTGGTTGGCAGGGCAAGCAAGGGAAGGGGATGTTCTGTGTGGGGGTGTATGTTGGGTTTTGTACCACTTATTTTGTTCTTTTTTTTTTTTTTTTTTTTAGTTAGGATTAATAGAAACACGATTGAGGTGATTCTCATGTCCGGGCTTGGATGTTTATTATATTTTACCTGAAATTACATCAAGTGTGACAGCACCTCTAGTTCCTTGCTAGAAGTGGGGGAAAATGGCTCCAGCTGGGCCTGCTTCAAGGCCTTTTAAAGTTAAACAAACTACTAAAAGTTTAACACCTACATTATTTATCCTTTTGACCCAATAATAGATTCCCAGGACTTTTAGAGTGACATTTGACTGATCAACCAAAGGTTACTACCTGAGTTCTGTGAAGAAGGTGAACAAAGAAAAAGACACCACTTAAAATTCTCCATTTTGTCCCATATCCACCACTATACTATAAAAACCTCAAATTTAAAACCCATCACCCAGTGAAAATACACTCATCTAACCTGCATTTGTGATTTCTAACTCATTATTCATATTTCCAAGCCTTCTCCAAGGTTTCAGGTCCAGAGCAGGAATCACAGAGAGCTCAGAAACTCCAGAAAATCCAACAGTTCTGTGCTCCCAATCTGGAATGATTCCTCCTTTTTCCTCCTAAAGGCACAAAGGTGCCCTTTATGGGAGAGCCTGGAGCTCAGGGACACAGCTCAGCCAGCCTGGGGTTGGGTTTGCCCCACTCTGGTGAAAATAAACTCAGATGAGTTTATTTATTATTAATACAAACCACCCCTGCTCCTCTCCCACTGCCACCCTTCATCAGCTGAGCAGCACAAACTCAGGCAATCCAGGCACCACCCTGGCACAGCCACCGAGGGCTTCCAAAATAAGGATAAAAATCATAACAAGTCCAGGTTTTAGCTCAAAATACAAGAGGTGTGGTGGGAAATCGAGGGGAGTGGCAGCTGCTCTGGTTTCAGGTCGTGCCACATGGAATCGTGAGAGGTTAATCTCAAAATTGAATTGGTAGAACCTCTTAAGGGCTGGGCTCTCGTAAAATCAAATTGTCTGCTAAAGACAGGTGACTTCCAACATGCTTATAAATAAAATGGTCAAAATTAGGGATTTTTCTTTTTTTCCCTATAAGGAAAGAGGCACATGGGGAAAAAATAACTGGAGGTTTTTTCCTAATTGTTTCTGCTTTTCAAGATGGAATATGGTGCTTCTGGTCTGAATTGTGCCTATCAGTACTTTACATGAAGTGTCATTCTTGATATGTGTGTTATCTCCATTTTCAAACATAGGCTTTTTATGAAAAAAACAGAAATTAAATTGCAGTGGATGAAATAGGAGCTATTCCCCATAAGTTTTGAGAAAAGAAAAATCAAAATACCCCAGTAGAGAGTCACTGCTGGAGGTTTTTGGCAATGCCTGAAGGCCAAGCAGGAGGATCTCAAACCCATTTTTGGTGTTTCTGCCGGGGCTTCCAAGCTCTTGCAAACCCATTCTCCCTTGCTGTGGTGGAGTTTGGATCAGGCAGTTGTTGCTGTGCTGCCAAACCAAGCATCCTGATTTTCAGCTTTTTGTTCTCCTTTGCCCTCAAGTGGCTGTTTGCAAATGAGCTGTTGGTGACACCCGAGTGACTGTGTTTGACTTAAATTTTTTTTTTTTTTTGCCTTAAAGTTGTTTGTTTTTTTTGGGGGGGGGGGGGGGAGAGGGGTTAGCCTACATATGTGGGTACAGAAATACCCACTCTTTCCATTTTATTTTCCACAGCATCCACTTGCTGTGTGTTATTTGCTCCCACCCTTGAGGGGTTATTGCATTTGTCATCTCCTTTTGCCATGTGGGGCGAGAGGCAGCGTTTGTTAATACACAGGAGAGCTGGCACTTCCACGGCTGGGAAATGATGTACTTTGGGAAGTCACCTGAGGTGACAAGTGCCACGGGAGGGTGAAATGTCATGTGCCTGAAACAATGGCCGTGAGCAATGATCATCTGCAGCTCTCACCTCCGCAGGGCCGAGGTTCTGCCACCCAATCTCCCGTGCTCAGATTAACTCGGGAGCATTAAACACCCGCCCTGTGCTGCCTGCTTCCCCGTTATCTGCGCTCTCAGCACAGAAATGCTTGCTTCTCTATACTAAAATGGGATTTTTTTTTTTTTTTAACCCAGAGAAAAGCGTATTCCATTGTTATTACCTTCATTCCCAAGCTGTGTTTATACTCTGATAACTGCCAGCCTAGTTTCCAGCAATAGCTGCCGATAGAAAAGATTACCTCTGTATTCTGAGCGTTTTATTGACTTGTTCAATAGCACTTTTCTGTTATTTGCCATGGCTGGAGGGGCTGGCCAAGGGGCACAAGAGGCACCAGCAGCCCTTTTGCTGTCCCCAGCACAGCCCTGCTGGCTGGCTGTGCTCAGAGCTCTTGGCTGCTCCAAATTTGGGTTATTGGCAAACACCTTGTGCAAGCCGGGGCTCTTGATCCGTCTCTTTGTGGAGCTTGAACTTGCCACATCACTGATGTAATGGGGGAGTTCAGGTTCATGGTTCATGCACAGGGAGCTCTGTGTCATGTGGAGGTGTTTGTGTGGAGCAGGAGCTTCCCCATCCTGCGCTGCTGGGATTTATTTCTGCTCCTCACACCGCCTGTAGTTTGGTTTTTAGCTCTGGCTCGGGGAATATTTTGCTGTAGGAGGCTCTGCTGTGCTCTTGGCAGGGTACAGACAGATCTAACCCGCTCAGTGCATCAGCGCTGTGGGTGACAAATGCTCCCAAATCTGCTGGGCAGGAGGAATGGGGCTGGCAGGGTGTCCCCAAGCAGGGACAGGGCTGGGGCTGGCAGGGTGTCCCCAAGCAGGGACAGGGCTGTGACACCCCGGACAGAAGGACTGGGGCTGGCAGGGTGTCCCCAAGCAGGGACAGGGCTGTGACACCCCGGACAGAAGGACTGGGGCTGGCAGGGTGTCCCCAAGCAGGGACAGGGCTGTGACACCCCGGACAGGAAGACTGGGGCTGGCAGGGTGTCCCCAAGCAGGGACAGGGCTGTGACACCCCGGACAGGAGGATTGGGGCTGGCAGGGTGTCCCCAAGCAGGGACAGGGCTGTGACACCCCGGACAGGAGGACTGGGGCTGGCAGGGTGTCCCCAAGCAGGGACAGGGCTGTGACACCCCGGACAGGTCTCTGCCGTCCCCCAGCTCTGTCCCCCGGCCTCTCCCCCCTTGTCCCCTGCCTGACAACATCAGAGGGCGCTCCTGCCATCTCCGCTGCTTTTTCCATCGCTGCCTTTGGCTGCCGGGATGCGCTGGCACAGGCTGGAAGTTCTGTCGGGCAGACGGGAGCTGTGCCATCCCCACCCACCCCCCTGTGTCCCGGCCTTGGCTTTGTGTCGCCTTTGGGGACAGTGAATGCGCAGCGAGGCTCCAGACTGGGATTTTCCCAGCGGTTTTGGGGCTGTGTGTTTAAATTATTGTTTAAACGTGTTTAAATCCCCTCGCAGCTCTGGGCTGGTGGGGAGAGGAGCTCTGGGTCCTGAGGGGCAGCGCAGCCCCTCGAAATTCACCTTTTCTTTAGCCTCCAGCATCACTTTTAGTTACTGGAGGAGGTAAAGTAACTCTGCTGATCCATCCTGTTGTTAAGTGAAGGTAGCAGGGTGCCAACAATTAAAGAAGTAATTGTTCAATTGGTTCTGCAATAATACTCATTGATTCTTTGTTTGAAGTGATTCGCTTTTCAATCCTCCTGCATTTAGAGATCTTGTTTCACCTATGTCAAGGCGAGTTCAGGAAACCTAATTAACTGGGTTTTGTTTTTTATAATTAGGTCCCTAAAATAATTCATAGGTGGTGTTAATAACCCCATTTAAAAATCTATTAAGCTTTTGGAAAAGTTGGACAGAATCCTCCGCGCTGATTTTTTTTTTTTTTTTTTTTCTTCCCTCCTCCTTTTTCCCCTTGGAGATGTGGTGCTTCTTCCTTTTCCAGCGCACTAATTAAAAACAGTAGGATTATGGTGGGAAATAATATACACGTGAGGTTATCATCCACAGGGCGAGAAGAGGCTGCTGCCTCCTTTCCAAAGGTCCACTCTCCATCTCCAGTGGGAGCTGGCAGAGTTCATTAAAGGACAGATTGCACCGCAAGGACCCCGCTTGGCATTTGCCAGCCTGCGAGCCGGGGCCAGGAGGGGAGAGGCAGGAAGGGATAAAGTGTGGAAAAAGCGTCACCCCCGGCACTGCTGACGGGCAGCTCTCCCCAAAGCTGTCTGCGGAGAGAGCTCTGGACTTATTTCAGTTTGTCCCGTCCTGCTGTCCTGGCTCGGTGACCGCCAGCCCTGGCACTGCCAGCCCCTCGCCGCACCTGAGAACACTTTTAGAGTCTTTTAGAATCCTTTTAGCGGCAGTTTTCCCGTTTTTCCCGTTTTCCCCACGAGCTGCCGGGGCGGTTTCTGCCGGGTGTTTTCCCCGGCGGGGCGGGGGATGCTGAACCCCGGCGGCTCCGCTGCCATCTGCGAGCGCTCCCGGCTCCCCCGGGCAGGGAATCGTGTTCCCTTTGGGATGCCAAGGCTGTCTGACATGGATCCTGGGAGGGATTTCAAGCCTTGTGGCGAGCACACACACACACATATGGCATCTCTGAGCCTCAGCGCTGCCGGCGCCGGGAATGTTTTGTGCTGCTCCCACTCACCGAGGTGTTTTGGTTTTTTTTTTTTTTTTATCTTTACGTGTATAAAGAGAAATGCTGATCCCGGTAAGGTTATGGAATTCCATGGAATGGTTCCTCCCCCTGCAGGATGGTTCAGCAGGGTGAGCCCCGCTGTTGTCCCTGTGCAGGGGGTGCATAAATTCCAAAAGGAGACACAGCAGGAAGTTCTAGTTAAACCTGGCATCACCTGCAAGGGTTGCTGTCTGCATCCTCAGGGAAGGTTGCAAACCTTTTTTTTTTTTTGCCTGGCAGAGCTGAGGTGCTGGCTGGGAAGTGCAGTGTGACCTTCTCTGTGAGCCCTGAGGCATGGAGAGCGTCCTGAGCCAGCTCCAACAGCAGCATTTCCCCACCACGTTTTCCTCCTGAAAGTCAAAATGTAAATTTTTATATTACCCCGCCTGAATGTGACAAAGTCCTACTTAAAAATGTAAAGATTCCCATCTTCACATGCACCATAAAGGCCTTTACATCCAGACTGTTGATTTATTATCGAGCTACAATGGCTGGAGCAGAAGAGCAAAGTGAAATCTATGAAAGTGGCTGATGTGACAAAATTAACAGTTGTCAGCAGAGGAGAGGGGAAGGCAAATGTTGATACTCAGCAAACCGGGGACTGGGGAAAGCAAAGTTGTCTTCACGTTCCTGATGCAAAAATCTTCCTGCAGCACCAGGGAAAGGGGCAAGGATGGTGCTGAGGGAGAGGGACGGGAGGGATGCTGAGGACCAGGTGGGATGCTCAGGGACAGGAAGGATGCTGAGGACCAGGACAAGAGGGATATTCAGGGACAGGGCAGGACGGATGCTGAGGACCAGGACAGGAGGGATGCTCAGGTACAAGAGGGATGCTGAGGATCAGGAGGAATGTTCAGGGACAGGAGGGATATTCAGGCACAGAAAGGATGCTCAGGGACAGGACAGGAAGGATGCTGAGGACCAGGAGGGATAATAGGTACAGGAGGAATGCTGAGGACCAGGACAGGAGGGATGTTCAGGGACAGGAGGGATGCTCAGGGACAGGACAGGAGGGATGTTCAGGGACAGGAGGGATGTTCAGGGACAGGACAGGAGGGATGCTGAGGCACAGGAGGGATGCTGAGGGTCTGAAGCTCTCAGCAGCAGTGCTGGGCACAGGCTGCAAGGCCAGCACAGCTTTCCTGGGGGAAGAGATTGCAAAGGAAGGAGACAAATCCCGTGGTTCTTTGTCCTCTCTCTCAGGGTGTGGGGTTACATTTTAGGGAGCAATGGTTGCTCTACAGGAGGATTTGGGCAGTTCCCATTGGTTGTGCCAGCTTGGGTTTGGACGTGGGGAATTTTAGGCTCAGACAAGCAGACAGCTCAGGAAGGGGATTAAAATAACCCTTCTTTTGGGTTATTTATCAGTTTAAGCCCAGCTCTGGCTCTGGGTGTTCAATTTGAAGCTGTTCTGGCGTTTTTCTGAACCAACAGGAGGGGCAGATGTCATATCTCGCCAATGGAGCTGAGATTTTGGGGGGTGAGGTTAATGGAGGGGTTATTTGTTATGGACTTTGAATGGAGGTGTTTTGCTGAGTGGGCTGGGTGTGTGATGTGCAGCAGGGAAAAGTGGAGCCCCTGTCTAACAAAAGGGTGAATGGTGTGTTTGGTGGAATTGTTTATGGCAGCCCAGGGTTAAAGTGGTTTGAGGTGTCTGCTGTCACATTCCAGGCTTCTTTTCACCTCCACTTGCAATTTTTGGGGGCTTTCTTATGTATAAATAGCTGCACCAGTCCAGCAGGGTTATTTGTGATGGTGCTGGCAGGAATTGACCCTTCTGATATCTGGGAATTTTGTACCTGAACAGCTCTGATAAAACAAATTACTTCCTAGATGGATATTTTGGAAAAAAAATAAAATAAAATCCACCTTTATTCCCCAAACACCTTGAGTTTATGAAACAAAATGTGTGAGAACTTGGCTGACCAACCTTTTATTGGGAGGTGTGGGTCATGGTTTGGATGAAAGGCTCCCTGCAAGACTCCAAAGCAAGAAACTTCCCTGCTAAACCTGTCTGGGGAAAGGTTAACAGGAGATGAATTGAATTATATTAGTGAAAATTGCATCATTAGGAGAAGCCTCTTCCTGCAAAATGCACAAATATAGCTGAATTCACAGATGCATTTTTGGTCTTCTGCACCAGGAATATTTGTCATCCCAGAAAAAAAAGTGCAAGAGGCTTGTTCTTCAATGCCTGGCATGTCACTACATGCTGTGAAGTGCAAATAGAGGAAGAAAAATTAACACATAAAAGAAATGTACTGTTTCTGCAGGAAAATTAGCTAGTTAAAGCTGATGGAAGTGGCTTTTTAATAAAATAGAGAGAGAAAAAAAAAAAAAAGAAACAAAACCGCAGCAGAAAATAGCAGCATTTTCTTTTTGCTTGGCTGGGGGAAAAATAAGCATCTTTTATATGGCAACTCTTGAGCGCTTCGAGCCGGACGAGACAAACCTTTGCAGGAGAGGGGTGAAAAAAAAAAATTTCCTACAAACACACAAAGCTGGAACAATCCTGGAATCCTTTTGGTGTATCCAGAGCTGCCGTTCCCCACCGAGCCCCGGCTGGGAGGGAGGAGGAGCCGAGTGCTGATGCATTGCATGCACGGATTTCTGCCTGCATCCCCTCCTCCCCTCCCTGCCACACGGAAAGAGGCTCTCAAACCGCTGCCGAGTTGTGCAAACACGCCGAGTGTGAAAGGAGAAAATAATCTGATTTATTCTGTGGTGAGGCGCTAGCGAGCGCTTTGGATGCGGTGTGGATTTCTCACCTTGGTTTTTGGAAAGCTCCTTGAGTTTTGGACTCATCCCTTGATGCTATCAGCCCTTGTGGATTTAGCTGATGTCAGGGTGAGGTTGAGCAGGACTGGACTCCAAAGAGGAGAATTTGTCAGTGGCTTGTGTTCCCAAAAATCTGTGGGGGAGAAGCAATGGGGCTGCCTTTGGGTTTGGCCAGCCAGGGTGAGGAGCTGCCAAAGCAGTGGAGTGTTGACCTTGGTCTTTGAAAAACAAACACTGGAAAGGCAGTGTTGAAGACACACAAAAAAATTTTAAAAATTAAATAAAAAACTTAAAAAAAAATTAAAAAAAAAAATTAAAAAAGAAAAAAAATTCCACTCTGCACCTGGCCCGTGCTGCTGCTGGCAGAGGAGAGGAGCAGAGCCTCTCCTGCCCCCAGGAATGTGTTCAGGGGGTGTGGGATGGCTCTGAGGGAGCATTAATATTGGTTCTTTAGCTTTCCACACACATTACTGGCAGCAGGGAAGGTTTGGAATAGCCTCACTCCTGAGCACTCGTGTGCAGCTTCCCAGGAGCTGTTTGAAGTCCTGATAAAGGTGTCTCAGAGCAAGGAATGCTCCTGTCTTCATTTTCAGGATGATGTTGTATATTTACATCAGAGATATTTTATTTTTTTTTTTTCTGAGTGCAGTAGGAGAGGACGTGGCTGTGAAAGGAACAAAACGCTCAGCTCAGGGCTGAGAAAACAAATCCAGGCTTTGCTGAGTGAAACCCTCCTGGTTGTATGTGTGTGCTCTTACAGTGTTGGATCTCAGAAATCTGGACTTTTTGAGTTTTCTGTGCTCCTTGGCACAGACCCCCTGGAAAACACTGCACTGGATCTGAAACCTTGGAGAAGATTTGTAAATATGAATAATGAGTTAGAAATCACAAATGTGCAGTGGGTTAGATGAGTGTATTTTCACTGGGCAATGGGTTTTAAATTTGAGGTTTTTATGTATAGTGGTAGTTAGGGGACAAGATGGAGAATTTTGGGTGGCATCTTTCTCTTTGTTCATCTTCTCTTCCTGCTTCTTCACGGAACTCAGGTAGTTCTCTTTGGATTGGTCAGTTGAAAGTCACTCTAAGGGTCATGGGAATCTATAATTGGGTTAAGAGTATAAATAATACAGGTGTTAAACTTTTATTGGTTTGTTTAGCTTTAAAAGGCCTTGAAACAAGCTCAGCTTGGGGCCATTTTCCCCACTTCTAGCAAGGAGCTAGAAGTGTTGTTATGCTTTCTGTAAATTTCGATCAGATATAAAAAACATCCAAGTCCTAACAGGAGAATCTGGCTCAATTGCCTTCCTAATAATCCTGGACCCGACCAGAAACAGATGAAACCGAGACAAACCACTCAGAAAAGCCCTGGTGCAAAGCCTAGAAAAGCCCAAAACCCTCTTAGACAGAGAGAGAGCCTTTTGTTCTGACCAGCCTGGAGACCTTTTCTCTTAGGCTCAAGGCTGGGCTCTAAGCTTCAGCCTAGCAAAGCTGTCTCCATTCCCCTGACACAACAGGAGCAGCTCCTCAGCCCAGCCCTGCTGCGATGCCGTGCCTGAATCTGCTCCTTGCAAGGCAAAAAGGGCACGGAGGGGCAAGGGAAGGCTGGCTCAGACCTCCTCCAGGCAGGCGTTTTTAATTGCAAATGGTGTGATTTTTGAAAAAGGGGGGGAGGCAGGGAGAGCCCTTTGCTGCAGGCTAAGGGAGCAAGAGATTGAAAGCTCGCCGTGGTGGTCATCAGAGGTGAAGAATAAGTCATAAATGATCCAAGGGCAAAGGCCGAGTATAGACTGATGGCTGCTTTGTTCCTGCAGCCTTGGGAAGGACCTTGGTGCTGCTCTGTGCTGGAGGTGCCCTGGGTTTAACCCTTCCCTGCCCAGCCACGCACAGAGGATTCCAGCAGTGGCTGCTGGGTTCCTGAATCTCCAGCTGGAAACTAAAACCTGCTTGGAGAATATCCAAGGAAAATGGGGAACTCTGTCTTCTGCTGTTTAAGAAAGCGTGTGGGGTTGTGGATCTGAAAATCCCGTGGTTCAAAATATCCAGTGGGAAATAACATTGTCCTTTTCCCAGGCAAGTTCATGGGTTTACCTTGGTTTATCCACTTGAAATGAGCACCATCAACTTAGGACCAAAGCTCAAGGTAAATTCCTCAGAAGCTCCAATTCCTGAGCTAAAGGCTTTGAGTGTTGGGTGGTCACAAGTCCCCAGGGCGAAATTGTCTTGCCAGGACTTCCTTGTAACCTGAGCCATGGGTGTAGCATCCCCCAGTGCCTCGGTTCATCCTTCTCCTCTATTTTATGGTTGGTAAAAGTTCTCCAGCACCTGGATTTGTGCATTCCTGCAGTGGGAATGTGTAGGGCTGAGAAGGAGCAGATTTTTACAGCCTGAGACAGAAAGGATCCAGTTCCTTGCAGGTGCTAAAATTCATTTTACTGTACGTGTGAGCGAGACTCCTCTCTGCTGGGAATTAAGTTAATTCTTATCTGCATGGGGTTTTTTTGCTGTGGCAATTCCATTGTGGGTTATTTCGTACAAATTTCAACCCATTGATTATTTTTTTTCCCCTGGACCAAAATTATCTCGGCATCAGCTTCACCCAAGTTTAATAGAGATACACAAGGGAAAGGGAATGTTTTAGCCCGTTATTTTCCAGGAGAAGCAATGGCTGAATTTTCTCAGTTCCTCACCAGGCAGACCAAGGGCTGGCTTCTTGCACGGTTAAAATAAAATAGAAATAAACAAAACTAAACTTCCTGCTGGGGGTCAGCAACGGGGACAGCAGTGTGAGCACACATTTCTTTCCCTCCTGCTCCTCTTGCTGCCGGGATTCTCCAGAGCAGGAAAGCTCTGTAGGGGAAAAAAAACCCAAAAAACCCAAACTCACACCTCAGGCTGCTGCAGAACCCCGGCAGTGGCCGCAGCCCTGTGCCTGGCAATGCATTATTGCTGAAATCAAAGGGGGCACGGCAGCAGGAATGTTTAACTGCAGCCTGTGATCCTCAGGTGTGACAATGAGATGCACAGTCATGCTCTCTCCCAGACGCAGGGTTAAAGATTTGCTTGGGGCCAGTCAATAGCACGCACTGAGTATCTTCCTCAAGAATGTGTCTGCTCTTTTCCTGCCTCCAAGTAGCAGCACTTGAGTCTCAGTCCCCTACTTGAATCACTGCACTATCTCCACTTCATCAGAAACCAGAGTTGAGTCTTTGATGATTGTTGTGACTCACGGTGTCACAGAACTACTTACCCTGTGATTTCAACTTTAATCACTGATCCGCTATCTGCAGAGCTGCCTGTGGAACAGTTCAAATTGTAATTATAGGAAGCTCATCTGCTGCAAGCCACAAAGCAGGCTTTACCATATGCCTTTAAAGGTGAACTGATGTCATGATGAAATAACTGTGTTTTGCTGCAGATTGATACCACTGGCTGGGAAGTTAACATACAGCATGAAAGCTGTGACATTTTGCGAGCCCCGCTATCGCTCCCTAAGCCATGTTAACCTCACATTCCCTGTTGTTTTACAAGGGATCTGCAGGTAACTGGGAAGTGTCCTCAGCTGCCTGGGGATGCAGCTGTGCAGTGCTACCTGTGGAACACAGGTTAAAGAATATGGGGTTGTGTTTCTCCTTTGCCCCTCACCTGACCTTAACATTTATTTTGATCTCTTTCTCCCCGCTTTGAAAGCTATTTCCTGTTTTTCTTTTCGGGGGTTACTGCTGTGTGTATCTCAGAAATCTCTTCCTAGGGGCTGTTTTTTATCCCCCGCCTTGCCCGAGTGCTAAAAGCCCTGCCCCGTGCTCATTGTTTCCTAATTTACTCATGAGAATATTCATGATCAAAGCTCAGTTGTCATACCGGGAGGACTTACAGGTGCAGGGAAGTGACTTGCCCAAAATCTCAATCAAAGTCCACACAAGGATTTCTGCAGCACTTTACTCCTCAGAAACCCAGGAGAGAATTCCAGAAGCAAAATCCCCTTGCTCTGAACAGGTGCCATAGGAAGCTTTTTTTTTTTTTTTTTTTTTTTTCTCAGCAGCGAGGTGGGAGCTGCAAGGCACAAGGCAGCACGGAGCCCTCTTTTCCAAGGCTCTGGGAGGGAGCTGGGAATGGTTCTGCCAGGATTTTTCCAGCTGTGCAAAGCTCAGAGCTCAGGCTGAGACCTCTCCTTGTTCCTTGGTACCTGCAGCCCTCAGAGTGAAGAGGAGCAGAGTGGAGATGGCAAAGAGTTTGCTGGGGAAGGTCTTTCAAAAAAAACCCTTCAAGAGGAGGGAGCAGCACAGAGCTGGGGTGTGGTAGAGGTGGCTGCACCTCTCATTCTTTGTTCACCTCCTCCTTCTTGCCAGATGTGGCTGCATTTCAGCAGTGACACATTTCAAGAGATTTCTGGGAGCTGGAAGAATCTCTGTAAGCCCAGCCCAGCCATCTCTCAGTAGATTCTCTGTCCTCTAATTAAACTTTTGCCATGAAGTAGGGAAATGGGATCTGCAAGCCCAAAGTTGGCAGCTCCTCCTGACTCCTCCAACACTCTGCTGCTCTCTCCTCCTGCAACTGGCCACATAAAGATAAGTAAGGGAGATGGTTTTATTGCAAGCAGCTGGGGAAAATCACGTTGCTTCAGGTTCCATAAAATAGCCGAGCCTCAGCTTTTTTTATCCTGCCCATTCGCACATCCCCTATAAAAGGGACATCAGTTATAAACATTTCCTGTTTGTGCATACACTCTTCCAGTGCTTATGATGTATAGACTGACAAAAGGCTTAATGCTTTGAATATATAAAACACAAGGCCTGTGCAATGGAGGGTGACAGTTGCCCTTTAATGTTCTGCTTTTTAAAGATCAGGGTAGAGTTCAGAAAGCATAGTCATGAGGTTTAATGATTTAATGGGGACGACTGGGGAGCAAAAATAGTTACTACACCCTGGGGAAAAGTGGTTCCTCATACATATTACTTTAGCCTAATGGCCTATGAATGCTTCCTCTGTGGCATAGGAGGGTGTCACGGTACATAGACTCTATAATACTGAATGGGTTGATTAAATGCATATTAAACAATACTAAATTGGAAAAAAAAAAAAAAAAAAGGCGCCACCAACTGTATTTATTCTGTTCTTAGAAAATGTTGTTACTCATTCAATTTCATTTGTGATATTATTATAATTTTCCCCCCATTTCCTGCTCGTGGCAGAGCCAGGGAGCCAAGTGTAAACACCACAGATGGATCAGCTCTGCCGGGTGGGGATGGGGAGCAGGGAGAGAGGGCCAGGGCAGCCCTGGTGTGCTGGGCACGGCTGCAGGTGGCACCTCCTCAGAGTGCCAGGCAAAGCATTTCTCTGGAAAACGCCTTTTTCCTTTGCCTCCACACCAGGGCACTCCCTGCCCTGAGCGCTGTGTCCGCTCTGGGAGCTTTGTGTAACCCCCCAGTGTCACCCCCTGGACGCTGGTTTGGCCACCAAAGCCAAGTGACAGCTGGCTCGAGGGGTGGGACTGTCCCTTGCCATGGCACAGAGGGCAGCCCTGCCTCTGCAGCTCTCTCGGGCTTTGTTTGCTGCTGGTTCAGCCTGCCCTGAGCCCGGCTGTCCCCTGTCCCTGGAAATGACAGTGCCACCCTGCTCCAGTGTCCCCTGTCCTGGAAATGACAGTGCCACCCTGCTCCAGTGTCCCCGGTAATGACAGTGCCACCCTGCTCCAGTGTCCCCTGTCCCCAGTAATGACAGTGCCACCCTGCTCCAGTGTCCCCTGTCCTGGAAATGACAGTGCCACCCTGCTCCCGTGTCCCCTGTCCCCAGTAATGACAGTGCCACCCTGCTCTGCTGTCCCCTGTCCCCAGTAATGACAGTGCCACCCTGCTCCAGTGTCCCCTGTCCCCGGAAATGACAGTGCCACCCTGCTCTGCTGTCCCCTGTCCCCAGTAATGACAGTGCCACCCTGCTCTGCTGTCCCCTGTCCCTGGAAATGACAGTGCCACCCTGCTCCCGTGTCCCCTGTCCCCAGTAATGACAGTGCCACCCTGCTCTGCTGTCCTGTCCCTGATAATGACAGTGCCACCCTGCTCTGCTGGCCCCTGTCCCCAGTAATGACAGTGCCACCCTGCTCCAGTGTCCCCTGTCCCCAGTAATGACAGTGCCACCCTGCTCTGCTGTCCCCTGTCCCCGGAAATGACAGTGCCACCCTGCTCTCTGTCCCCTGTCCCCAGTAATGACAGTGCCACCCTGCTCCAGTGTCCCCTGTCCCTGGAAATGACAGTGCCACCCTGCTCCCGTGTCCCCTGTCCCCAGTAATGACAGTGCCACCCTGCTCTGCTGTCCTGTCCCTGATAATGACAGTGCCACCCTGCTCTGCTGGCCCCTGTCCCCAGTAATGACAGTGCCACCCTGCTCTGCTGTCCTGTCCCTGATAATGACAGTGCCACCCTGCTCTCTGTCCCCGGTAATGACAGTGCCACCCTGCTCTGCTGGCCCCTGTCCTGATAATGACAGTGCCACCCTGCTTTGCTGTCCTGTCCCCGGTAATGACAGTGCCACCCTGCCCCAGCACTTCCCACTGTGTTTTTAGGACAAAAAGGAAAAAAGGAAGGTGAGGATTTGCTGTTGTTGATGCCTCCCTGTCCTGAATATCTGTGCGAATTCCCCATTTCTGTTTTCCTTGTCACCTGTTAATATCCCATGAAGTGCTAGAGGTTATAACCGACCTGATGAAGTCTGATATTTTTGGAAGGCACTGGACAGTTTTCCCAGGTATTTCTATAGCACAGCATTGCCTTGTGTAGGATAAGTGTTAATTATCACCTGTATTTCATCTCTGACATGTATATTCCCTCCCAAACCTTATTTCCTTGATGAATGAAGAATCTTCTTTTCTTACAGCCCTTCCACCAACGTGCATTTGCTCTTTTTTTTTTTTTTTTTTTCCTTTTTACTGCTTCAATCAGTTGCTTTATTCTGCACTTTGTAGTTTCAAACACAATTTACAGTTTGCCACACTGCAAAAGTGGCTGGAGCACCGAGCAACCCCAAATTAAAGGCAGAGGAAAAATTGCCTTTGTAATAAGAACGGCAGTGGGGTTGCAACCAGCAGAAACAATCATTTGTCAGGAGGAAAATCAGCAGTGGGAAGGTGTGAGTGGAGGCTCTGTGTGTCCTCTGGGGCTGGAGGCTTTGTGGGACCCTTAGAGGAATTTTTTTTCCTCCTGGTTTGAAGAGAGCAGCGTTTAAATATTTGCTCACATCCCCCCTGTGAGCTTCCCAAAGTGTTCTGGGAGAAGGTGAATGTGAGAGCAAGAGAATTGGAGGGAATTTAATGGGTTTGGAATGGCAGTGTCACAGGTGATGGCTCTCAGGTGTCCACAACTCTTGCCTGGTCACAGAAACTTGCGTTGTATCTTTATTTTTTAGGTGGTTTTAAGCAGAGAATCCCCAGACTGGTTTGGGTTGGAAGGGACCAAAGATTATCTACATCCAAACCTGCCATGGGCAGAGACATGTCCCACCAAAAAAATAAATTAAAAAGCCTTTTCTTTTTTCCTTTTCTCCCTTTTCCTTTTCCCCCCTTTTCCTTTTCCCCCCTTTTCTGCCCAAGAAATTCCCTCCAACACAAACCCTGATCCCAGCAGGCAAGGAAAGGACCTTCACTCCCCCTCCCAACAACTTATTATTGATGGAAACATTTTATAAATAAACATCTCTAGGTAACATATTCCATAAAATATCTAATTATAGATTATTGGATTGAACATTTCTTGCTTCAATTAAGTGATAGGTTTTTTTTTTTCCCCCTCAGGAAGTCAGCTCAATGCTCTTTCTGGGGAAATTATGTGTATTTATTCTATGTTCTATAGGCAGTGTCTTTTTATGTTGTTAATAAATAAACTACAGTGCAGGGCTTTACCCTAAGTAAAACGAATGGAGGTCAGGTTTGGAGGTTTTTTGTTTTTTTTTTTTTAATTTTTATTTTCCTGATCAGATCTCTCCTGTCTGGTGGTCTGCAGTCTTGGTACAGTGAACTTTGTAAGGAATGAAATGGAGGGAAAAGGGAATGAAGAAAAATGCAAAATGGCTTGGAGAGCTGCATTCTTGTGCCTCCCCCAGAGCAGATGCCTTTAGATATTAAAAAATAATTGAGAAAAAAAAAGCTGAAAGCTCAGGGTTCAGCACTGGTGTTGAATTTCAGCTCCATTCATCCTCTGGGCAGCTGTTGGGGGCTGTAGATCTGAGAGTTTGATTTGCACCACTGCCAAGTTGGCAACGTTTTCTCAAAAATTTGCTTTTAGCTCTGGATCTGACCACCCCCCTCGAGGTGTCTGGGCTTGGCTGGGTTTAAATCCAGGTTTAAATCAGGTTTTGGCTCATCTGTCCCAGCTCAGAGAAGCCCAGAGGAGCTGGGTGTGTGGCTCTGGTGTTTCCTGCAGGAGATGCTGTAGGTGAGACCTGCAGCACCTCGGGGACTATCCCGGCTTGGGAGGGTCCCTTGAGGATCATTCACATCCAAATCCCGAGTTTGGACAAACCCAGAGCAGGGAAAAGCAGGGGATGGCATTGAGCACGTGGTACCTACGAGCCACTCACTCTGTCCTGGCATCATTTCAAGTGGGAAAGAATTCTAAAACCGAGTTCAGTCATTAACCCAGCACTGCAGGATGTTCCCACATTTTTTTTAAACCTCTCCAGGGATGGGGACCCCACCACTCCTGGGCTGGGTAACCCTTCCAGTGGAGAGGTTTTTCCATCCTTTCCCTGGGGAAGCTGAGCTGTCTGCAGGGACCCTGAACAAGGCAGGCTGGGCTTGGGGAGCCCTTGGGATGGGCCAGCCTGGGATTTACCCTTCAGAGCAGAGCAGTGGAGGTGTGAGGATGACTCTGAGCTCTTCTGCATCATCTTCTGCTCCTCATCCCAAAGAGGAGGGGAGGAAACCCCAATCAGGAGCTGCTCCCTCCTCTTGCTCCCTTACCTGCCATTTTAAACAAATGCAAATTAAAACCCTCCATCGGGTTGGTTCATTCCCTTCCTTCATGTAACTGATGTTATTGGATTTTTATGCAGCACATTACACCCTGAGCCATGTCTTCTACTATTTTGCTTTCAAATTGTATCTCCTGCCATTTGTGTCACATTTAAAATGCTAACAGTATAGAATGTCATTTACAGAATCGGGGCGTTTGCTGTGGAAAATTAATTTGACTTATTCCTTCTGCCTGTTCCTATCTCCAGGCCAATATTATGCTACTCATTCTACAAGAGTAATACTTAATGAATAGGACTATTAATAATGTCAAGGTCCATGGGGGTCTTATGGGTAACGGATAGGCGTAGACTGTAAGGGGGCAGTCACCTGACTTCAGTTAATGTTCCATGAAAATATCAGGCAGTGCAATGTAATTATGGAGCAGAGGATAGTAAAAAAAAAAAAAAAAAAAGCCAGGGAACTTGGAGGTTCTTAAATATTTTTTCAAATTAATCAGTGTTGTTGGTTTTTTTTTTGTTTTTCGGTAATTTACCTGGAATCTTCGCCAGAGCAGGTGTGAAAGTTGTTTGAAAATTCCAAAAGGGGGAAAAAAACCCCAACAATTGGGTACCTAATTCATAAAGAGGGAATAAGGAATAAGGCAGAGGAGTTTGCAGGAACTGTGTTTGGTGGGATGTGTCTGTGTGTGTGGTTCCTATTTGCAGGAAACAGGAATGAGAGGAAAGTGGCTTTGCCTGTGGTTTGAGGTTTGGTTTGTTGTTTTTTTTTTTTTCCCACCTGTACGTGTCTGGCATTTAAAAATAATTCTAAACTATGGGAGAAACCACAAAATTAACATTTTATAATTATGATTATAAAAATAACTGTGAGCAGAAAAAAACAAAGCTCCTCTTCCTGCTGTTTGCAGTTTCCTGGCTGTGAAAATCCCAGGATGGGGTGACAGGGATGGGCATGGCAGGGCAGTGCTCATTCTTTTTCTCTTTTGTAAAATTCAGCCCTGATTTCCAAAGAGCAGCTGAAAAAGGGTTGGTGTCGTGCAGCAAAACCACCTTGAGTGCGCTGCCATCGTTTCCCAAGGAGTTAAATGTTTCCAGGGGGCTGGAATAGTATTGGAAAAACAGAGAGAAATCACCAGGAGATGACTTTGGCAGAGATTTGGGCTCTGCCCAAAATCACCCTGGGCAGCTGCTGTGGCACCTGCAGGACACCAAACCCCACGGGATGCTGAGGTCATCTCGGGATTTTTGGACCCCCAAGACGTTTCTCTGTCCCACGGTTGATGGGCCGGCACACACACATGGGAACAATTCCCATAACTGAGCCTCGGCCAAGCTGAGCGCAGCGCTTTGGGCTCCCTTTGGTTCCTCCTACTCCTCCTCATCCCCTCGCTGTTATTTTTTCCCCTCGAAGAAGCTTTATTCATTCCTTAATCCCGGCAGCATTAGGCAGCCCCAGTGTGGCTCTGTGCCTCACTAATTCCCACTATTAGGCCACCTGCTGGCACCTCCCGAACGGAGCCGGATCCTGCCACAGCTCCCATGAATAAACATGAAAGAGACAAATGAGGCAGGGCTGTGGCAGCTCCACAGCCGCAATTCCCGAGCCAGAGCTCCCAAAGGCAGAGCCCCGCGTGTTCCAGAGGTTTCCAGATGTGCTGGCAGCTCCCTCGGGGCTGTTCCTTCAGGTGCAGTGCCCAGCCCCGAACTGGAGTCTCATTGCCTTGGATTGCCCAAGGAAATGTGTTCTCCTGAAGCTTTTTGGAGGTTCTGTAAAGCCAAAGGCACTTCAGCATTTCCCAGAACCAGCCCCACATCCAAATGGACTCAGGTCTTCTCTATTCCTCCGTTTCTCCCTCCCGTTTCTCCCTCCCGTTTCTCCCTCCCGTTTCTCCCTCCCGTTTCTCCCTCCCGTTTCTCCCTCCCGTTTCTCCCTCCCGTTTCTCCCTCCCGTTTCTCCCTCCCGTTTCTCCCTCCCGTTTCTCCCTCCCGTTTCTCCCTCTCTTCGTTTCTCCCTCCCGTTTCTCCCTCTCTTCGTGTCAACCTTTAGGGCATGAGGGACCAGCTCAGCTGAAGGAAGGACCTGCAGAGGGATGAGGCAAAAAATTGTAACTGCATCTCCCTGTCGTCTTTTTTTTTTTTTTTTTCTGTAAAACTTAATGTGAGACCGAATATTGAAGTCTTTTTGATGGTTCTTTGCAGGACATTGGTGGTTTTAGTGTTGATTTATTAAAAAACCAAACAAACAAACCCATAAAAAAAAAGCCTAACCCACAAACCAAACAAATGAAGCCCAAATGAAACTCGCCAAATATTGACTGAAAATTGAAATGAAGCTTACTCTGAAACTTTCCTGTGGTTGCAAAGCCTCCTTTTTATGGTACAGCTCTGACAGGAAGGAAACTATCTCTGAGTGAAGAATTGGGCATCCAGGGATTTCCCTGCTCTTAATTAGACAAACCAGCTGATTTCTCTGAGTTTCCCCTGACTCTGGATGACTGATGAGTGTGACAAGCCTCGTGTGTACATTTTTAAGGGGCATCCCTGCTATTTTACCTATTCCACTTGAAAATGAGGTGCAGAACAAAGGCTGTTCTGAGCTGCTGGAAGTGCTGGGAGCAGCCAGCCAGGGCTGGGTGGGTGAATGCTCTAAATCCCTGCATCACAGAAGCTCAGGGGCCACATCCACAAACCAGCACAGCTCCTTTCCCTTCGACCCCATCTTCTCCTGCCACTCTTTGATTTCTCCTCTTGCCTCAGATTTACAGCTACCTTGTCCAAATATATTACAGGAAATAAAGGCTAAAATGCTTTAAAATCCTGCCTTTCCCAAGCCAGAGAACAGGCTTGGGTGAAAATAAACGAGCTGGTTTGTTATATTGCTCAGCCTCTGTCACGTGAAGGTGAGGCCTCCTTTTTTATTATTATTATTTTTTATTGCCACCCATTTGCTTTCATTATAATTTATTTGTTAATCCATGCTCCAGCTCATGAATTTTGCATCTGGGGAGGTGGAGGGAAAGGGGAGGGGGATTCAAAGCACCAAAAAAAGATGCTGGCCCACTTAAAGTTGAAGGACACAGTTGGAGGGCAGGGCTGCCTCCCTGGCCTTCCATCATCCTTTTAAAAAGGCAAATATGCAGTCAGCAAAAAGAGAAAAAGAGGAGGGGGGGGGGAAAAAAAGCTTAAAGACTTCCCAATTAATAATTACTCTGATGGCCTCAGTGGGATTCAGAACCTCACAGGTCAGAGAGGACAAATTCCAACCCCCTTTTCCTGAGCTCTTCTCCTCAGGTGAGCTGATGGCTTTGCTGCTGTGTTTCCATGTCCCCCATGCCAAGTTTCCTTCCTTCCTTCCTTTTCATTTTTTTTTTTTTTTTATGAGGCATCCTGAGTGTAAAAAATATGGCCTGCCTTTATGGTGCTCCAGCACGAATGAAGCTATAAAATTATGAACAGTTTTTATGATGGCTATTCAGGGGATGCTTTTATATTGATGGTGCACATGCTGTATCTATCTTTTTTTTTCCCCCCTTTCTTTTTTTGTGTCCCTCCTTTTCCCTGGAAAAGATGGCAGGATATGTGTGGAGGGGGAAAGCTCAGGTGGGGGGGTCCCTGTGTAACTATTTTTCATGCATTTAATATATTAATTATCCAGTAAATGCTCCCTGGGCTGTGCTTGGGATGCCAAAGAATGACAGCTTTTCAGTGAAGCTCCAAAGGCAGCCCATCAGCCCTCAGTGTATTATGTTGGAGAGGTCAGGGTGGGGTTAATGTAACTTTTTATTTGCTGATTTTTCATAGATGGGAGCAAAGCTGGTAAGGGGAAAAAGAGAGAGAGAGGCTGAAAAGAAGGTGCAAAAAGAGCAGAGGTGATGGCAAGTCTGTGAGAGCCCCCTCCTGCCTCCCAGCCCCTCCTCAGGTTGGTTATGCAAAGCAGGGAGATGCTCAAAGCTTTCTTGGGATGCTCCTTCTCCAGGAGCTTCTCTGCAGGAAAGGAGAGAAAATTCTGCCAGGGGAAAGCCTGAGAGACGACAGCAATGAGAAATGCCACGTGCAGGAACTAAACTCAAAACAGATCATCTGTCCTCACTGGAAAAAAAAAAAAAAAAAAAAAAAAGGAAGTAGGAGGAGATTTTTGGCTGCTCAGGGGTTCTCAAAGCCAAAGGTGAATCAGAAGGGGCTGTCAGGGCATCCTGCCCAGCTGGATTTTTTCCTCTGAGGGGAAGGATGATGGTCCTGGCTCTTGGTGCCTGCAGGGAGCTGGAGCCCTCTGAGGACAATTGCTCCTGGTGCCCTGAGGTCTGGGGCAGCCCTGCTCTAACAGCTGCCTGCATCCACTATTGATCTCTGGGGTAATGGGGGTTTAATTCTCATTTAAGAGGCCTGTAAATGATCTCAGGAAAGACACTTTCAAAAAAAAAAAAAATCCTGTCTCAACCAAGGTGCACAAGCTAAAGAAATTTGAAAACATTTAAATTTTTTAGAAATTCTCTGGCAAAGTGTGCTGTGGCTGAGCAGGAGGGTCTGTGTAGCTTTAGAGCTAGCTGCACACACAGTGTGGTGTTGCTTTATTTCAGCTAATAAAAAAATAATCCCAGCGTTGCATATTATTTGGGTTAAAAGTATATTTTGTGCCTGCAATATCCATTTGAAGGAGGGAGGTGTGGAGGAAGGAAGGGAGTGTTCTTGTTGTGTGCATTTACCCAGCACTGCTCCCATTACATTTGAATTGAGCACAGTACGTCCCACTGAGTGTAATTACCACAGCTTTCTTCTCCTGCTCTCCCCGTATTTTAACGCTCCAAACAATCCTAAAGAAGTAGGATTGGGTTGTGTCGTGTTCTTTGGGAAACTGAGCTGGTCTTGATCACCCTCCTCTCTCCTCGTAGCCCTGGGCTAGGGGGGCTCACAGAGCAGAGATTGTTGTCAGTCATGTCCACTGCAGTAACTTTGGGTGTGTGTCACCAAGATGGGGATTTATTTTTCATACATGGCTTTAAGTGGGAGCTTTTCCTCGTGGCCTGCAGCCTCCCAAACAAGGTTTATGCTTCAGGAGTGGATTGTTGTGACTTTTCTCCAGTGAGCTGCTGATGTGAAATGGCCCTGAACCGAAAAGTCTCGTATCAAAGATTTTTCCCGAGTTATGGAAGGGTTGGAACTCTCAGGCAGAAGGTCCCATAAATGGGTTTTGCTGTGCAGTTAAGCTGTGGGTGCTTGGAGGATGGAGAGCAGAAATGATGGGGAATAAGGGTGTGAAAAATCCCTGCCTGGAGCCCAAAGCACTCTGGACCTGTGGGAAATTCCCTCTTGGACTGGACACCAGTGTCAGCACTTGCAGAGGGCCACAGGAGCTGTCAGCCTTTCTCCTGGGATGTTTGCTCTGCACATGGAGCTTGGGCACAGTGCTCAGCTTCCTTGGGCCTCCCAGCTCCATCCCAGAGCCCTCCTTGCCTGGAATTTGGCTGGATCCACTCCTTTGGCAGGGACAGCCCAGGGAGAGGTGCTGCTCTAATAACCACAGCTCAGGACTCTCCCAGCTCTCTTCCTCCCACGTTCTGCAGGAGAAATTACATCCTGAATTATATATTTTTTTTTTTCCTGTTAATATTTCACATTTCAGAAATGTAAAATAAATAGAGCAGCAGTTGGCAGGTAATACAGGGCACACATAGAAACTTCAATAGGAGCCTACAAAAAATTACAGTAACAGTGTGAACTTCTCTTGCCTGGCAGAAATTGTTTCTGTCAATATTTTTAATTTCATCTCCTGGAAGTGTAGCCTGACTGGGATGGAGGGCTGATGGTTATTAGCAAACTGATAAGCTTCCTCTGCAGCCAGATATCCGAGCACAGAAATCCTGGTGGAGCTTTCTGCATGTTTTTCTGGGGAAACTTTTGCACATTTTAGAGTCACCTTGCTGACCAATTTATTTACCAGCTAACAAACGTGTTTAGATAATTGTGCTTTATTGCAAAATAATGGGATCTAGAAAACGAAGTAAAAGATAAAAAAGCTGGGTTTTCAAACTGTCTCTCCCTTTATTTTCTTGAGGTGTCTGTCCTTTCCAAGCCCTCCAAAAGCTTGCTGTGGGAAGCCCTTACATGTTTTACTGAGTGGAGTATAAACAGAACAGTTTAAAAATCTATTTCACAAAATGATGCCTTTACTATTTATGGGCTGATGTCAGTGCTAAAACCCCGAAATGGACTGGAACCATAACTGAGGCCGAGTGACCTTTCCCCGTTCTGCTTCAGTGCCTGCATCCACAGGGAAGAGCAGCTGAAAGATCAGAGCTCAGCTTTGTTCCTCAAAGCTTTGGGCATTTCATGCAGCAATGGAAGCGACAGGACGTGCCCCTGATTTTGGTTATTTTCTTTGCCTCCAGCTATTGTTGCCTTCCAGCAATTCCACGTGGCAGGAAATGTGTTTGTTCTCTGTCCACCCGTGCCAAAAACCACCCCGAGCTGGGATCCAAATCCTCCTCGCTTCTCCAAACAAAGATCTCTGCCACTGCCAAGCCTTAGCGAGGTCGGCAGTGCAGCAGCACCAGGAGCTGAGCAAGGATTTATGTTCCCAGCACGGGGAAGGAAAATCAGGGCAGGCTGAGAGCAGCTTCCACCCTGGTCTGGGCAGCAGCTCCAGGTGCTGTGGTGAGAGAGTTTAAAGTGAGCTAACAGCTTTAACTCCAGCTTCAGGTGCTCTAGAGGTGTCAGTAAAACTCCTGGTGATGTTGGAGGTGTAAAGGAGTCTGGATATAAAATTCTCTTCCACGGAGAAGTGAGGGTGAGGAGGTGATGTGCTGGCAGCAGACTCTGGTGGTGGCCTCATGGCTGTCTCAGGTTGTCTGTGCCACCTTTCCCCATCTCCACCAACCCTTAAACCAGGGATGGGGTGCACTGAGTGCTTTGAATTTCATCAGGTGAGAGCAAAACAGGGTGTGCTGTCACCTCTCTGTGCCTGTGTGGAGATCACACAGCACATCAAACCAAAAGAGATCAGCTGGAACAGCAGGGACACACAGAGCAGGTCCCCTCTGCTTTCCCTTGGCATTGTGACATTGTAGGACGAGCCTGGGGGAGGAACTGAAAGCCCTGGAAAGGGGGGAACCCTCTCGGGGCAGCCCATGGGGAGCTGGTTCCCTTTTGGGGGTGGAGGGGACAGCTCTGGGGTGTCACAGCCTGGAGCAGCTGACAGCCAGCACCACCTCAGGCTCGGGAGGAGTGCTGGACCGAGAGCTCTGACCTCATAAAACTGGATTGGAAATGCAGGCATGATTAACTTGCCATAGATTTATGTGGAATTAGTATGTGTTTCAACACTGGGGTTATAAATACAGGTTGCCCTCATCTAACCAGCCGGGCTTTACATAATTTCAGAAGGGTCCTCACAATGGCAGCTTTAAAATGACAAAGGAGGGAAGGAAGAGCTGTATTAACTGCACCCCAAATCCTGCAGGAGGGTGGGAGGATGTCAGTGCTGAGCTCCACGTGGTGCAGCTCAACTGCAGGGGCTGAAAACCAGGCTGGGCACCACTGGAGCAGCTGTGGCTTCACACCTGGCAGTGCCCAAGGCCGGGTTGGATGGGGCTTGGAGCAACCTGGGACAGTGAGAGGTGTCCCTGCCCATGGCAGGGGTTGGACTCAGGGACCTGTGCAGGTCCCTTCCAACCCAAACCATCCACGGTTCTGCAAATCCCTGCTGAGGGCTGGGAGCTGCAGAGTCAGGTGCTTCAGAGGGGAGGCTCCTGTCTCTTCACAGCCTGGTCACAGGCCAGCACTCCTTCCTTGTGGTCACTGTGCTGCAAAGAGAGAGAAAGGACAGCAGCACACACGGAGCTCTTTGGGGGAAAAAAGGCCAATTTATTGTACAGACAGCCAGGATTTAAAGTGTGTTAGTGCAGCCAGGACAGGACAGGAGCTCGTTGGACAATTGGGAAAAACATCCTTGGGACAGCACCTCAGGATGTGTCCCACGGGAAAGACACCAGGGGTTAATGTTGGTGATGAATTCCACTCTGTTTGTCACCATGTTGTCACCCTGGGAGACTCCTCCCTAACTGAAGCTGCAGTCAGCTTGTCAGCCTGGGAATGGAGCTGAGAGTCAGGAGAAATCCAGGCCTGGAAAGAATTTCCAAGCTGTAATTCCCCAGCTCTGTGAATGTGTGTGTGTCCACACTTTCTTTTTCCAAATCATCTCCAGCCTCAGAAGAATCATCCTTGGCATCCCCACTCGACAGGTTGCCTCTCTGCAGAAGCTTTGCCTTGTGCTGTGTCCAGGGCATGGTCCAAGAGCTTGGCCCTGGCTTGTGCTGGCCCTGCCAGGAGAGCCCAGCTCAGGCCAGGGGCAGAGGGTCAGCCTGGAGGGGCAATGGTGCAATGGGCACAGGGCTGTGGGCACACAGGAGGTTTTCTCTCTTTCCCTCTCTTTCTTTAGGGTAGGGATTTTTTCGAGCTTCCCAGTAACTCATGTTTTAGGGCGAGTGCCAACCATCCAGACGAGCTGCAGATGAAGGAGCTATTTTTGCTTTAGCGTATTTTTAACCTCTTTTCTTTGCTGTTCCAAACGTATTCACGCCAGATTTAAAAACAAACAAACCCCACAAGGTGCCTGGTGAGATTTTCCATTTGTTAAAACCCCAAAGAAGCCTGCTGTGATACGGGGACCCTCTTTTCTCTTGGGATAAGTTACCTGGGGAGCTGGGCAGGGACATGGCTGTCACCTGCCACCACGTGTGCTGCCCTCCCTCATCCCCCTGGGCTTTCTGCCCCTCCTGGGGAGGGAGTTCAGCTACATCCCCCCAGCTAAAGGACCTCATTTAAAATCCTAATTGCTACAATACAGAGCTTTCTAAGCTGTTCACAATTTGTGGCAGAGCAGACTCGGCTGTGGAGGGTTGGTTTTGCTCTTTCACAGCACAGAAATCTGAACATGGGTCTGGGGGTGTCTTTATAAACTGTTTATTTTTTTCTTGAGCACTCAAAAGATATTTTTTCTGGTATAATATCCATGTATCAATCATATAGTGCATGTAGGGTTTCCTTCAGTGTGTATATTGGTGTATACAATATTGGTATATTTTATACAATATACCAATATATACAATATAGTGTATACAATATACCAATATGTACAATATACACAATATGTACAATATATTGCATATTGTGTACAATATACCCAATATGTACAATCTATTGTACACAATATAGCAATATGTACAATATACACAATATATACAATATATTGCATATTATATATATATATACACAATATATTGTATACAATATATTGGTGTATACAGCTGTATAACTGTGAATATACAGAATATCCCAGGCCTTGATTGTCTCCTATGTGTCACAGCATGAGCAGTGCAGTTTCACTCTGTTAGGATATCTGTTGGTAAAATTAACATTAGGAATGGGGTGTGGGTGGAATATTTTCATTATCTACGTTCCCTACGCTGTGACTCAGTTATGTAACCACAGATATCACCGGGATTTGCGTGTTTAAATCCAAGCAAACACCCGTGCCCTGAACCTGCAGCTCCTGAGAGGTGATGGGAGGAGAGGAGTGGTCAGTAAAAATCCAGACTATTACTGACAATAATCAGGAGCAGTTGGCAACCCTGCTCCTGCATATTCGCCAAGCTCTCGGTGATTCAGCCCCTCTCCATTTTCAGGCCAGCGCGGCCGTCACTCTGAATTATTTTCAGCGAGCACTTCTATATCTCATGTCAGCTCCCAGTTCGAAGCCATCACCGAGTGTCGGGGCTGCGACGTGCCGCCCATGCCGATGAGCAGCCCCCCTCCCCTGCTTTGCTATTAACCTTTCCTTTTACCAGAGTTACCCCTTTGTCCTGCTGCAGTTTGCAGTGCCTGATAGAAGCAGCTGCCTGTGGCCAAACGAGCATCACATTTACATTTTCTTTCTTGAACCGAGGAGTGAGACGCGCAATTGCAGTAAATGATCTCCCCTTTCTCTCCCTCTCTCTTTTTTTATTTATTTTTTTTTTTTGCCTCTCCCCCCCCTCCCCAATCGTCTTTAATGCATTGCCTAGAAATCTATTTCTTATCTAATTTTACTGGATGGATCAACAGGGCTGAGAATGTAACCCTTTGTCATCTATGGAAATCTTTTTATCCCATAAAAATGATTAGATTTGATGCAATTAGGATTATGAGGGGGGAGCCTGAGACACCGTGCCTCGTCTACCGCTGGCTGCTGACACATTAACAGCCTGTTTATTAACTGCTTTACATTTGGGCTACGAGCAGCGCATTCTTATGCCTGATAAGCCCAGCACGTGGTAGGAAAAGGGATCTCACTTTTTGGGTTGTCCCCCTCCCACCTTTCTGCATATGAATCCAAGGGGGAGGGATTTCACTGGGAACAAAACCCGTGCAGCTCGAGAAATGCACATTTCCATTCGCCACCTCTCCAAAGTGTGCCCGTGGCAGGGGATGTGTGACGGTGGAGCTGCTCCTCTCCCTCCCTGCCCGCTTTGTACCACGGAATTGTGGAATGCTCTGGCTTTAAAGGGCTTTTCTAAACCGTCTGGTTCCAACCACCTTCCGCCACAGCAGGCTGCTCATTGCTTTGGGTGGGCTGGAGGGGGTTTGCACCCCAAACATCTCTGTGTGTTCTGCTCCTCATCCTCTTCCACCGGTGTGACTCTGCCGTGCCTTCAGCTCGGACCTTTTCCGAGGGAAATTAATTTCGTGGCGTAATCTGCGACATTTTATTTTCTCTCTGATGCTGCCAGAGAGAGAAGATGTATGGGTTACATCCCAAAACATTCACAAACACCCCTTTGGCTGCTCGTGTTCCTCTCCTGGACTGACAGAAGGTGTGCGAGGCTCTCACCTGGCACAGGCACCAGTGGGTTCCTCAGCACCCAGAGCAGGGTGACATTGGGACAGGGCAGGGTGGCTTTAGGACAGGGCAGGGCAGGGCAAATCGCTCCTGGTTCCATGGAAAGCTGAGCTCAGGAGGTGTTTTTGTAGCTCTGAGTGTCCCTGGGTGTGCTGATCTCTGCTCCTGCTGCCCTCCCTGGCCCTGGGGCTGCCCAGGCTCTGAGGGGCACCCATGGGCATCCTCCTCCACTTGCAGCTTTTCAAAAATTGCTCCTCTGCCTTCACAGGAGGAAAATTTATTCCTCAGCTTCCCTGTTTGTGAATAACAACTTCTGGCTGGGAGAGAGCAGGATCTGACTGTGAGTGATACAGGGCTCAAAGAAAAATTTTGCATGAAAACAAAGGAATAAATTTGCTGCAGGTCCCAGAAATTGCTGAAACAATGCTAAATAAATCTGATACTGCACTAACTTTGTGTGCAGGTTCCCCCTGTGAGAGGCACAAAGCTGTGTGTGGATGCTGAAACGCTTCTCTGCCACAAGTCAAAGGCCAAAATCCGGCCTTTGTTTCTCCTGATTGCCAGCACAGTGAGAATATTTTAATTTCCAAACATCCCCGCGCTACTTAATAGCAATTTTCCCTGGTTTTGTTTGCAGATCACAAACACTCAGGAGGGCATCGCTCCCCACCCCGCTCCTCTGTGCCCGTGCCAGTCGTCTGCCTTTAATTGTGACTTATTCCATGGCTTTAAGGGGCTAAAAATAACTTCGGGGATGAGTTTAAGGCCAGCAGCTGCACACCCCGGTGTGTGCCACGCTGTGACAATGGGGTGCCAGCGGTTGGCAGGGTCCTGCTGTGGGGATGCCAGCGTGGGGACAGCTGCTGAGCCAGGCTGGCAGTGTGTGTGCCAGCAGCAGCCCTGGCAGGGCTGGGACATTCCTGCCAGGGAAACACGGTGCCACGGCTCAGACCTTGCAAGGATTGGCTTTAAAACTGCTCTGGTTTCACAGCTTCCCTCTAAAATCTGGTTTTGGGGGGGATTTTCCAGCCCAAAACTCTGTGTGTCCCGTGGCCTGGATGGGTCTGTGTGTCCCATGCTGAGGTTTTGCAGTGTTTTAGTGGACACAGATGACTTTTATTCTAGCAAAGGAGGTGGTTTAGCCAAAAATATTGGTTATTGCCTTTTTGTCAATGACTAGAGGAAAGTGAGGCTGGCTCAGCTCCTTCCTGCTGTGGGAATACAACCATCCCCAGGATTTTCTGTTAACTGGGATAAGGCTTGTGCAGTACTGGGTTAAGCCTGGTTTGTGATCAGCTCTCCTTTCTCTTCTCCTCCTCTCTCTTCCTCCTTCCCTGCGTTTTTTCCACTGTGAACTGGAGAGGCTGGGCAATGGTGAATCTCCCCTGAAGCCTTTGTGAGCAGCTCAGAACCGAGGCAGTGACCTTGCAGGTTGGCTCCAGCTCATCCCTGCATCCCAGAAAACCGTGGGCTGGGGGGTGCTGAGAGTGTGGAGGAGCTGATGCTTATTAGAAATCCTCCTGGAGAGAGAGAGAGAGAGGGAGAGAAGCAGCCCCTCATTACCAGGAGAGAGCAGTGTCCCCTGGCAGGCAGTGACCCAGACCTCAGCAACTTCAGCACAGGGGGCACATTTGGTGATTTACAGCTCCCAGGCAGCTCTTCCACAGCCACTCCTTGTGCTCCAGACAGATAAGCCCAAATCCCTCATTTGAAATGCCAGCAGCAAGACCCTTGAAGAGTTTATGCAAGGTCTTCCCATCTCTCCCCTGCCCTGCTGCAGCTCCTTTCCCTCCAGGGAAGGTGAAGGCCCAGCCTAAAGACACCTCAGGTTCTAAATGTGCCCGTGTTGTGCCTCCCCCCCTTGACTCCCAATTGAAAAAGATTACAAATAATGTTAAATAATATAGTTTATAACCTCAGGGCTGTTTTCAAACGCGTATAGACCAGTTGTCAACAGGCAGAGAGGAAGGGAAGGGAAATTATAGGCTGCACAAAAGAGGAAAGTAAAAGTGAAAGCTCCATAAAAGAAAGTGGAACTATTATGGAGCAAAATGCCAACTCATTACAAAACAGCCAAATAAGAGAGAAATACAGCTTTACCCGTAATAGCAGTTTACAAGGGAACATTGTATTGCAACATAACGGTGGTGCTATAATTTGCTCTAACAACTCCAATTATGCCTTTTATTGATTTGGCAACACATTTAATAGGAGTAGCCACACCTCTTGTGTTACAAATCATTAAAGGTGTTGAACAGTGTAATTTTAAAATTGTCCTTCTCCTACAGATGTCAGTGTGACAGCATAATTTCCCCTGATTTCTGCTATGTAAACAGTGCGTTACAGTAATTTCCCCCTTACAAAGCAGAAATGTTGTCAGCCTGGGTTTTTTTTTTTTTTTTTGTGCAGAAACATCCATTTAATATTTTTCCCCCAGTCTACTCTCCTAATTGCTGGGTTTTTTTCCCTTTTCCCTCTTTCTGTCTTTTTTTTTTTTTTTTTTACTTATCTTTGGAAGATAAACATGCTGATTTGCCATCTTCTACAGCAACCCTAATTGCTACGTAAATCTTCAATATGCACTTAATATCAGGGAGGTAAAACCCTTTTAGTTCAATCCTGTTCCACTTCACTCAAGTAGTGTTTCAGAGCTGGTTAAGTGTTGTGTATCTCCTGGCAGCAATTTTGACAGGTGATCCCAATTCCAGCACCAGTTTCCTTGCAAAACTCAGAAAGCATCGAGGAAAAAAATCCAAACTTTTTATTTTTTATGTTCTTTGCCACAAAGGGTCTAAATTTTGTGTAGGAATCGAGGAGAATCCCCTCTTATGCACAAGTGGAATAGGGATGGTCTTTAGGATCCCTTCCAACCCAAACCATGATTCTATGATTCCAAATCAGCATTTGGAGAGACACAAGGCTGGGCTCAGCCACCAGCTCTGCTTTCCCCAGAGCTGGAACAAAAGCTCGGTGTTAGGAAAAGCAGGACAAGGCATGGACAAGCCAGGTTCTGCCATCCACACTGCTGAAAAGAAAAGTGATGTTTATTGTGCTGGCAGGGGAGGGTGGTTTCAGGGTCTGGTTATGCCTTGCAGGGACCTTTTCCACTGCCCTTTGCTCCTAGGATATTCTGTATATTTAAGTCACCCAGCTGTTCATGCACAACACACACACTGAAGGAAGCTCTACATGCACTGTATGATAAATACACGGATATTTTACCAGCGTGGGGTGATCCTCCAGCTCCCTCAGCCCATCACTCCCAAGGCAGGGCTCACAGGCAGACAAAGAATGTGTTTCCCCCTCTCTCTTCAAGCACATGCAGGCGCTGACGTGTGTAAATGAACCTGACAAGCTCTTTGAAAAACAAATAGAGGCCACCAACCAAGCTTTTGGCACGCCAACACGCCACATGTTTACACCAAAAGTGCCACGCTGCCCTGTGTGCCCGCTCCCAGCGCCTGGCCCCGGGCAGCCTGTCTGCATTTGTCTGGCTCCAGCAAACTGTCTCATTAACAGCTGTGTGGGGAAGGCAAGGAGGGATGGAAATCCACCCCCCGAGCCCGAGCAGGGTGATATTTTTCACGCCGAAGTGAGTAAAGCAGCTCCGTGTCCCGCTGCCAGGGCTGACCCCCAGCCCTGCCCCATCTGGCAGCCCCAGAACAAAGCAGGGTGAGGCAACATTCCCAGCACCAGGGATGGGCAGCAGGGCTGCCAGGGCCTCTCCAGGACATTTCACACCACCTGGGTGTGCCAGACAGAGCTGCCAGGCTCTGCCCTGCCCCACCCGGGGATGTGGATTTGGGTCATTCAGGTGCGTGCCAACATCCCGGCTGTGGATGGGGGAGAGATGGGCGAGCTGGATGTCCCCTGCAGCCACCAGCACAGTGAGGACACAAACCCTGAGCCACAGCACTCTGCTGTGCCCAGGTGTGGCCGTGCAGGGCTGGCTGGGTGCCCCCAGCTCGGCACAGAGCAGGTTTTGGTTCTGGGTCGTGGCACAGGGCTGGGACACCGGGTGTGGAAACTCTTCCACATCTGGAAGGTTTTGCAGCCAGGAGGGGCTGGATTGCTGCAGGCACTGCCAGGCAATCTGCAGGTGCACGGAGGGAAACAGTGCTGGAGTTTGCCAAAAAAACTCCCTGGAATTGCCAGCCCTTGTGCTCGTGTAGTAAAGCGGAAGCCAGAGCTTCGGCTCCAATGAAATCTGGGCAAATAATTAACTGAGAGTGACTTTATTGGATTAATTCAAGCTTGTTTGTGGAAATTTGGTGAGCAAAGCCACTCTGAGTTCTCTCAGATGTGTAAACACATTTCTAAGCAGCTCCTGGGAGAGAGCTGGGGCAGCACTGGAGCATCACGTGTGGGTCACAGTGACCCTGCCAGGGGACAGGAGCAGGGCCAGGCTTCTGGCACCAGCACCACGTTTCTGGCAATTAAAAACAGCTTTTTTTTTTTTTTTTCCCAAAAGTTCTCCCCAGATCCTTGTACAGAAACCCTGCTCAAACGTCCATGGGGGAAAGGACTGGGGGAAACTGGTTGCAAATGGCAGGAGGGGAGGACAGGGACAGCCCCAGGGACAATGGGTGTGCTGCCACCTCATCCCTGACCTTCCACAGAGCCTTGGCTCATCCCAGGGCTCCCAAGGAGTGGGAAACCAGCTGAGTTCCTGGCTGCTGAGCCCACTGCAGGTGAAGGAGCTGCAGGAGGGGTTTTGAAGAGCTGTGGATCTGCCGTGGGATACGGGGCATTGAGCAGATGAATCATTTTCCTGGGGAGATAGTGGCAAAATTAAAACACAACTCTCCAAAGGCATTAAAGTATTGCTTCTTCCAAGAAGTTTGGCTGCGCTAAAAAAGCAGAACACAATGGGTTTTCACCCCTTTTAGTGAACAACAGTGCAGCCCCTGTCGTGGCTTTGTGAGGCAGAGCTGGCCAGGTCCTGCAGGGAAAAACGTGGGGAATGGGGAAACAGCAGCAGGGCTGTGCTGGGACTGGGCTGATGTGGGGCTCCGAGCAGGATTTAACTCCCAGCTTTTCTGGGAAGGAAATTTGTTTTGCTAGAACTAATCATTCCCATGCATTTTTCATTAGTGTTATTATCCCAAAGAAAGGCTGCAGTAAAGCACTCAGATATTTGTTACCTCTGGGGGAATTTTACAAAGGGAGAGGAGCTGAATGGCAGCTCCTGTTGGTATTCTGGTGTGCTGCCTCCAAACTGATCTTCCCAATCAGTTCAGACTTAATGCCAAAGCCTGCTCAAATATACAAATAGCATGGAAACATTTCAGAGGCTTTAGGTGGCTTGGTTTGCCTAAGTCTTCTCTGGATGGAAATTGGGAATCATTTTGCTCTTCCCAATTTATACAACTGTTAATAGTGAGAATGATTAGTGAGTTAATAGTGAGATTTATTCCCTGTGCCAGGTGCCAGGTGTGTGCAAAGGGAGGTTGGGGGTCCCTTCCAACCAAACCCTGTGACTCTGAGCATCTCTGGTCCCAGGGATGGGGGTGCTGAGGTGGGGGGGGGATTTGCACTGGGGTGATAAATTGGGAGAATGTGATCTGCTGGGTTTGGAGATGGAATTCCCGGGGCTCTGGCACCACTGGCCTCCTGCAGCACCTTCTGCAGGTAATGTGGAAACCTGAGCAGTGGAGGCTGCAGGGAGGTCCCCAGGAGGGGAGAGGAGGCGATGGATGCACAGCAGCTTCTCTATAAATGTATGGCACCAGCAGAGATAATTTAAAAATAAGAAAAAAAAAAAAGTCTCTTGGCTTAGTGAGGAATCTTTACCTCAGCTTGGATATAAAACAAATTAACTGTGATGTAAACAGGAGGTTGGAGAGGCTACAGCTGTGATTGCTGGTGGAAGGATATCGAAAGTAGGGTGATTCCTCTTTCATAATGATTTTGGTTCCATTTAAGTTGGAGATCAGATGCTCCCAAGTAAAGATATAAATTATAAAGGCACTAAACTTCAGTACCAATAAGCTCCCCAAATTTATTTGCATTTGTTATCTGGCAGTTTCATTTACAGTGAAGAAACTTTCACTGTGGATCAGATCTTTTTAATATTTCCTCATAACTTCCCAGTGACAATCAGTTTTTCCATTAGGAGAGATCAGACACATAAGTAATACTGAGAGAGCTACATGAATACCAAGTCATTCATTAGGAGCAATGCCACTGCCATGAATGCTGGGTGAATAGACTGTGAGGGGACACTGAAAATTAAAGGTTATTCTGGGTTCATTAACTTCTGCACTCCTTTCTAAAACAAAACCTTGGGTGAGAGCAGCCTTTGACTCCTAAACGGCATCTCCTTGTTCCCTAATTTAAAAAATATTAACATCATTTAACTGCTTCCCCTTTCTGCTTAATATGTGCAAGAAAAGAAGGGTTTGAATTAATGTTGGTGGAAATGGAGAGCAGACAGAACTGTGAGTGTGGACAGGGCTCTGCTTTGCTTTGCTTTGCTTTCACTTTCACATTATTCACCCTAAATGCCCATCTTGGTTCTCAAACAAGGATCCTGGGCACCGTGGCCCAGTGCCTCACTTGACCTCCTGGAAGTATTTAAAACCAACCTACAGCAGTCAGACTAATGCAGCCTTTAATATCCCATAATAGCTGGATAACACGGCCTCAATACTGAAATACACTGTTTTTCACTGAAACACTTTGCCTGCTCTCTGCTCTCACACTTCCCTGACCAGGCAGAATCCCTCTCCTCAGCAGTGGATAAGGCAATTTCCAGCAGTGTCTCTAAAGCCCTTGGTAATTCCAGGATGGAGATATGAGAGAGCAGCTCTCAGCAGCTCGCTCTAAAGCCAGCAATAATATTTCTTCCTTACAGAGTCTTATGTTCCTACTATTTTATTCTGATTTTTCGTTTGTGTGCACAGGCTGCCTTTAGTCAAACGACAACAACAACAACAAAAAAATAAAATAAAACGCTGTGGTACCAGCAGCAGTTTGTCTCTCTGCAAGCTCAGAGGCAGCAGATGATGCCACAGGGCTGCTCTGTGCCCCTGCAGAGAAAATGTCCTGTGGGTGCTCAGAGTGACCAAACTGCTCCTGTGCCTGCAGCACAACTTAGCTTTGCTTTCCTGAGCTGCTTTTTGAGGTTGGGTTGGAAAAGACCTTGGAGTTCACCTCGTTCCAGCCCTCCCTCCATGGTCTGGGGCACCTCCTCAGGTGCCAGATCCAAGGTGTCCCCACACACTGCCATTTGTCCTGTAATGTCACTCGTTTGTGAGGGATCCCTCGGGGTGTGGTGTGTGATTGGTTAAGGACCAACAGGCAAAAATGCAGATTTTTGTGTGGATTGTTGCCTGGGAGGAGCGACTGCACGGTCCAGCCCGTGGTGGTCTCGTTTATGAATCATTTATGAATTCCCTCAAGTTCCTGGGGTAATAACTGCAGGTGATCCCATCCCTTTGGGGATGGAGAAGAGGGACTGAGTCACCAGAGAGGAGCTCTAGTTGGGAGGTGAGGAGGAGAGGTCCTGGGTTTTTCTGGATTTTTTTTTGGTTTAGCTGTGGCTGCAGAGCCGAACTCCCTGGGCTGGTTTGCTTTTCTTATTCAGTCTCCACAGTTTAAACCTCGGTTTAGGAAACCTCCAGAGCTGCATGTCCCCACCTCTCTTTAGCAGAGTGTTGGGCAATCCCTGATTTCATGTTCCAATCCCTAATTTCGTGTGCCAATCCCCAATTTCTTGTGCCAATCCCTAATTTCACGTGTCCACCCGCAATGTGCTGACCCGGCCAAGGTCAGAGCTCCTTCCAAGCTTTTTCTCACCATTCCCAGGGCTCTGAGAGTCGCTGCCACATTCGTGCCATGCAGGTGGAGGAGTCCCCAACCCATGGCAGGGCACGGAATTCCCGAATTCCGGAATTCCCGAATTCCCAATCCTCGCACCTCCCGACTCCGCTGCGCGTGTCGCGCTTTTGTCGCAGAGCCCGAATCCTGCAGGGAAGGGGGAGAAGCCTCACGTCTCGTTTTATTTATTTTTTTTCTTTTTCCCCCCTCCCTTTCCCGACACGAGTTAATCTGTTTAGCTCTTTAACCTGTGAGCCGGAGGAATTCTCAGCCAGCGACAATAATGGGAATGTTTTTGAGCCGGGGATGAGGGAGGTGGAGAGGAGAGAGGGATGGGGAAAACGTCTGGGAGGTGGGGCTGGATGAGATAAAATATCCTCCCGAATTTCGGCAAAACCGTTCTGATGGTGGAGAGGTTAAACGGAGGCAGAAAAGTTTGTGTCAGCCCTTTTTTGTGATTTTTTTTTTTTTTTTTTTCCTCCACCCGCCGCCTCCTCTCGTTTCTCCCCCGTACCGTACCCCCTCCCCGGCTGGGAAGAAGGAGGTTTGCTGTCTTTGTATTTTAACTGTAGCAAAAAGATTAAATTGTTTACGAGCTGCGAGCCCCGGCTGCCTGGATGAGCTGGGAGAGACAAAGATAGACAGTCTAATTCTCCGGTGTACTTTGTGCTTCCGTCCCCCTGCGCTGCCACTAATTCTTTTATCTGGCCCCAACACTCCAGGCATTATGTGCATTCATAAAAAAAAAAAAAAAAAAAAAAAAAAAAAAAAAAAAGGAGAAAAAAAAAAAAAAGAAAAACCTAAAAAAAAAAAAATCCTAACTGAAGCAGGCAAAATTACTGTTCTCTTCGCTTTACCTCTGATAACAATCTCTTGAATACTGATTACTTTTTTTTTCCCCCAACACAAAGCGACCAACACAAGTTGGTCTTTAACCCTTTATCTTTAGCAAGCAGAAAGACACGAGGAACATCTTACTCAGTTGGAAAAAAAAAATAGCATACAGAAGAATTACTGTTATCTCCTAGCCAGAAGAGGAACAGCAGAGATAAGAAAAGCCTGAAGAATTAAAAGGAACGTTGCATTTGGGCTGTAAATTCGTGCTGAAGCTGGTTCTATTTGTCTGTCACTAGGGTTCATAATTTTTCGAGGTTGTTTTGATAGACTTATTGTGAAGACTGCATAGAAAACTCATCAGCATTTGTTGCCTCTGAGCATTATTGTCAGTGGTAACCGCATGGTTATAGACTGGAGGAAGATAATGGTTGAAGTATAAAGGAGATAAAGGCAAAACCTCTTCTCATTAAGGGCTATCTCCACCTCTGCAGACTCTACAGTATTGAGTGACTGGCGCTGGTGCATTGGGCATAAATTATAGCAAAAAAAAAAAAAAAAAACCAACAAAAAAACAAAACTAAAGGCAGCATCATTATTTCGAAAAAGTTATAATGACATGCCACGGGCTTAAGACCTATTTACACCAAAGAGGGACAATAAATACAGAGAGAGCTGAGTGTGGAGTGACCAGCACTGCCTCCCTATCGATTGTGCCCTGCACAGCTCCTGCAGGGAGGCTGCTCTGACAGGGCCACATCCACCCTACACAGCCCAGAGCAGGATGGAAGGGACCTCCCCGGCAAAAATGTCATTTTGGGTTGTTTTAACTCCTAATTTGGAAAAACCCATCCCGGCCAGAGCTTCCCCTGTGCAGTTGAAGTCACCTAAAAGGGTTGTGGCAGTCTCTCCATGCAGGTGCTGGTGTCTTCATTTCCCCATTTATTTTTTTTCCGGATTGCTGTGCTGCAAAAGGGACGAAGTCTCCTTTCCATTGCTCTTCCTGGCTGCTGCTCTTTTGCCTTTTCCATCCTCAGTTGCCCGTGGTTTGATCTCTTTATCTTCAGTGTGGTGGGGGAAGAATTATGTTCAAATTCGAGCCAGGTCCTCAGCAGATAAAGCACACTCCTAAAGTTGTTTTTATTGGGCAGGATTGTAAAGAACACTCTGTACACCTGCAGCCCTGGTTATCTGGAGCTTTCACAGCTACTTTCTAAATGGGAATGAGTTTCCAGTGCCCCTCTGAGAAGGAGGAACTTGGAGAAACTGAGGTCCACAAGGGGCTGGGGTGGTTTGCTGTCACCTGTGGGTCACAGCCCACTCAGCCCACTTGTGACATTCAGACAAATCCTCTGTTGTCATGGAATCCCAGAATCCTGGGGTGCTTTGGGTTGAAGAAGCCTTAAAGTTCATTTTATTTCATCTTCTGCCATGGGCAGGGACACCTTCCACCATCCCATGTCCAACTTTGTTCTTGGACGCTTTTCAGGGATCCAGAGGCAGCCACAGCTGTGCCAGGGCCTCCCCTCCCTCCCAGGGAGGAATTTTCCCCTATTATCCATCTAACCCCATCCTCTGGCAGAGTGAAGCCATTCCCCCTCATCCTGCCACCCGTGTTCTTGTTAAAGGTCTCTCTCCATCTTTCTTGTGGGCTCCCTTCAGCTGCTGGAAGGCCACACTTAGGTCACTTGTGTTCTGAACATTCCCAGTTCTCCCAGTTTTCCCTGCTGTGTGAGGGGGTAGAGCCGGTCTGTGCCATGTGCAGGGAGGGCAGGATGTCCCTGCCATCCCTCCCTCTGTGCCTGGAAGGACAGGGACACACACTCGTGGTGTTTGCTGTTTAATCAGCCATGATCCAGCAGGTGCCTGGCAGAGTATTGGCCCCATCCATAATTCTGGGAGAGGATTGTGAGGAAATGTGAATTCTGCTTTCATTTCTGAGCCTGCAGGGAGATAAGGGCAGCAGTGAGGCTGTTGCACTCGATTTGGAGGTTGTTCTGCTGTTGCCACCAACTTATTGATAATTTTGAGCTTCACCACAAATCAAGGCAGGCCCAGGAGTTGGTTGTTGATATCCAGGCTGTGCTCCTGCCTTCAGCTTTGTCACTGGCACTGAAATGGGCTCGTGGCTTTGGTCTCCAGCCCTAAAGCAAAGTTGTGTCAGCTCTTCCTGACTCACCTGGGGGTGAAGCAAAGGGAGGTTTGCTCTGGTTTGGGGACAGTGACAGGGTGGGCACTGCAGGTGCTGAGGGTGGGATCAGGGCCCTTAGGAGGCCAGTGGGAAACATTCCCACTGCTGCAGCAGGCAGATGTGCAGATCCATGGGGATTCACTGGATGAGGCAGATGTGCAGATCCATGGGGGTTCACTGCAGGATGCAGATGTGCAGTTCCATGGGGGTTCAGGTTTTGGTGGGAGCTCAGGAATTTGCTCTCAGTGCCTTCCCCAGGGTGATTGGCAGCTGGCAGGGAGGGGGCTGCTGTGCAGATGCAATGTTTGTGTCCCTGTCCTGAGTGGGCTTTCCAGATCACTGATAACCCCAGGGCTGGCTGAAGAAATGTCACTCTAAATACAGGTATCGACCTCAATAGAAATATTTTCATTTTACAGTGTGAAATGCCAGCAACGTTATCTACCTGATGGCTCACAGATTATAATGTCTGTTCCTTCCCAACACAGGTACAAGCCTTCCATTCAGGCTTACAATAAATACAGACATGGGTTGCAGTAATATTTCATTTTTGATGGCATAGCTGTGGGTTTTGATTATATAAATCAGGCTTTAGAAAAGGAATACAGCTTTGTGACTGACTGAATAAATAAGTAAATGCAAATGTAAAAGTCCTTACAAATAATAATAATAATAATAATAATCATGATAATAAACCCCACAGCTTTCGAATGGACATTCAGGATCAACTAGAAAACATTGCACTCTTGGTGTGAATAGGAGAAATCAGTTGGGTGCAGCATGCAGGCGGGTTCCTGATAAACTAATGCTCCTTCACACAATTTACAATCCAACTGAATTCATTTGCATGACAAAATTGGCTCGGGTATTCATGTGTTGCAGCAAGACAAGTGTAACATTACAAAGAACAAGTAACCATGGGGAAGGTTAATGCAGACAATAAGGAAATACAATGACATGAATCGGGTTCTTCTTTTGCCAACCTTTTATCTGAAATAGAAAAATAACAAGCTCCCACCCCCCATTCCTCCTTGGGAATAAAAGAGTTGTTTTATGGAAATGGGGGAGAGGGAGAAAATGTGCAAAGTTGGCAAATAAAGATCTGTAATTTCTCTTTTCCTACCTCATGGATTTGCAACGTGTGTGCAGGGCAGGTGGGAGAGAGGAAGGATGGGATATTGTTATTTGGGAGGAGGTGATGGAGTCGATCCATCAGTGAGGGACCCGTTCCTGGGAGCTGTAGTTGAACATCCCGGGTAATTCCCTGCCCTCGGCCTCAGTCCCATCCTCCTGCAGCAGAAAACTCGAGCTCTGTCAGTTTAGGCTGAGCTTAACTGGGATGAGCTCTGCGGGACAGGGGCGGCTCACTCGTGAGGACACTCCGGTGCTGCTGAGCATTCCTTGCAGTTTTTTGTGTTCCTCACAATTTTTTTGTGTTCCTTGCAGTTTTTTTGTGTGCCTGCATGGGTGTGGGAATCTTCTGAAGATGAAATTCCCAGCTGGCCTCTCAATACTCAAAAAATCCAGATCACTGCACAGGTTTCTCTCAATGCAGACCATTTTTTTCCTCCCCCCACATGGGATGACTCTGCCATTATAGACACGGGATGTTTGGTGATAATCCAGTCAGGGTTTTGTTTGGAATGACGTGGGCAGAGTTCTTCATTGCAACCCCAAAAGCGCATTTGTGGCCGTTTAGTTAAATTCATTTTTTTTTTTGAAAGAAATCCGAAGGATGGAGAAAGTGTTAATTACTGTGGACTCGTGTTTTTGGGACGAACCCCTGCCCTTGCAGGCTGTGGGTTTCTGCAGAGGCTGCAGGGTTTGGAGCTGCTCCATTTGCAGGGTTTTGGAGCCCTGTGTCTGTGTCCCTTTCCCAGGAGCGTGGGTTTGGTGCACACCAAAACGAGTTTGATGTCTCCTGGTTGGAAAAGCCACCTGGAGAGCCGGATTTGGAGACCACCAGAGCCCTCTCCGGGCTGGTGCTGCCTTTCCCTCCCCACTCCACTCCCTCCTGCAAACCTCTTGCAGCAGGAGAGGCTGCACTGAGCGCAAATTCTAATTACTCCAGCCTAGAATTGCTGGGAGAGGAGAGCTGTGCTGGCTAATTGGCTTAAATGCTCCGAGCTGGCTGGGAACAAGGAGCAGAGCACAGAGTGAGCACACAGCTCCTCCTGCCCCATTGTTGTGCTGCTGGAGTGCTGAGCTCCCTTTCCAGCCGGGCTTAGAGCTGACACTGCTCCCAGCACCACCAGGGTCCCCCTCTTTAGATCAGCTCTGCTCGGCTCCTCCTTTGCCTCCTGCAACAAATCTCTTAACAAGTTGACAAACGGCTAGTTTTAATTTAATCTTTCCGTTTCCAGCTTAATGATGGAAAGGAATAAAAAAATTTAAAAATGATAAAAAAAAAAAAAATGCGGGGGAAGGAAGTGCTCCCCCACATCTTCCCTTCACACTGTTGGTTTGATGGGGAGTTTCAGGGCTAAACTGGAGAGGAGAGCAATAAGAGCCTTAGGTTTTTGAATTAAATTTAACCCTGGGGTGCCACTGCTTCAGAGCCTTTGGAGGCAGAGTTGTAAATCATGGCAGCAGATTCTGCTTCTGATGAGCACTTCCCATCATGATGACATTTAAACTATTAATTAATTAGGAGAGAGCAAGATGAGAAGATTTGGAATTCTCCCCTTTGGATAATTACTGTGGAACACATTTGTTACTGTAATGAACGAACAGGATGTGACTTCAGCCCTGCATGTGGGTCTTGTCACATTATTATTATTATTTTAGTCCACCTTAAAAGGAGAACGAGAAGGGTTTTTTTTTCCTTCCAACCCTAGGTAGAAATAATCAGTGTTGTAGCGTTTTATCAAAGCTGGATTTGGGAAGGAGGAAATAGGTGATGGACTGAGCAGGCAGTGTCAGATATTCTGGAGCCTGGCAGGTGTGCTGGGCTCTGCCACAGCAAATCCAGCCTGGCACTTCCCCTCGGGCAGCTTGAGGCTGTCCAGCTTCTTCCCAAACCCACCCGAGCTGAGGGCAGCCTTTCTGAAAACTTCCTTAGGGCAGAGCCAGGGGCAGGTGTGGGCACAGGGCTGCTCTGGCTCGGACTGTGCTGAGGGGTCCTGGAATGATGGAGATCCTTCCCAAAGAATCCCTTCCCAAAGAATCCCTTCCCAAAGAATCCCTTCCCAAAAGGATCTTTCCCAAAGGATCTTTCCCAAAGGACCCCTCCTAAAGAATCCCTTCCCAAGGGACCCTTCCTAAAGGATTCTTCCCAAAGGATCCTTCCCAAAGAATCCCTTCCCAAAGGAACCTTCCCAAAGGATCCCTTCCCAAAGGATCCTTTCCCAAAAGATCCCTTCCCAAAGGACCCTTCCTAAAGGATCCTTCCCAAAAGATTCTTCCCAAAGAATCCCTTCCCAAAGGATCCTTTCCCAAAGGACCCTTCCCAAAAAATCTTTCCTAAAGGATCCCTTCCCAAAGAATCCCTTCCCAAAGAATCTTTCCCAAAGGACCCTTCCCAAAGAATCCCTTCCCAAAGGACCCTCCCCAAAGAATCCCTTCCCAAAGAATCCCTTCCCAAAGGACCCTTCCCAAAGAATCCCTTCCCAAAGAATCTTTCCCAAAGGACCCTTCCCAAAGAATCCCTTCCCAAAGGACCCTCCCCAAAGGATCCCTTCCCAAAAGATCTTTCCCAAGGACCTTTCCCAAAGGATCCTTTCCCAAAGCCTGGACTGAGCTCTGGGCACTGCTCTCCTTCCCACGCCACCCTTCCCACCTTCCCTTCAGCAGGATTATTTGGAAATTTTCCCGGTTTTCCCTGGATTTTGTCCTCTCTGGGAGCAGTCCCTGCTCTCTGAAGCAGCACAGCTCCCTGCCAGCAGAGCTCCTTGTTTACCTCTGCAGTGTTAATATGCCCTTTGCAGATAATCAATCTTGCCTGGCAGGATCAATTAAAATGAAGTGGGGATGTTCCACGTACCTTGCTCTGGAAATTTAACTCCCAGTTTGTAACTCCTCACCTGGAAAGCCACACTCTCAGAACTGCTGGGTCCAGGGACACTTGAAGCAAAGGGACACATCTGGGTTGGCTCCTGGAAGGGAGGGTTAAAATTATAATTACAGCCATCAGGAATGCAAGGTTTGGGCAGAACCTCTTTACTGGGGACACTGGGCTTTTGTGTCACCTGGCTGTCACCTAAAACCCTTTCCCTTTAGGGATTATCTGGGGTGTCCAGGTAATAAAGCAGATAAATAAGTCCAAATAAGCAGATAAATTAATATCCTGCAGGTCTGGGGGAGCTGGGGCTGGGGTCCCAGGGTGGAGAGGTTGTGCTGGTTCTGTGTTTTGTCACCTGCATGGGTCTGATTTTCCAGAGGAGAGAGCTCTCTCCCTGTTTTTTTAACAGAGAATTATCCTCAGGTGATCCAATGATTTTTTTTTAATTTTTTTTTTTCCCCAGAAACATTTACATTTGTTATTTTAAGCAGAACTGCCTCTAGGTACTCCTTTGTCATCTTACTCATTTTAACTTTCCAAAGAGTTTTTTTTTTTTTGCTCCTGGATGTTTCCATGACCTATTGATATTTTTCTGTTTAAATGTCTGCTCAAAGTTGTGGTGGCTTTTTTGGTGTCCTAAATGAAGTGAGTTTGGGCTCCCTCTCAGTTCCTGGTGTATAAAAATCCCCCTGGAAAGAGCTGCCGTGCTTTAACCTGGATTTTTTTTCCTCAGAACTTTTGCCACTTGGGACACTGATCTTTCCATAGACAAGCTGTAGACTTTGTACTGTTAAAAATAGAAATACTAATTCCTTTTGTGGAAAATCAGATAGTCTTCCCAGTGGAACAAGAAGTATTTTTAATGTGCTCTTGCAGGAGAGTGACAGCAAAATTCGCTGGGTTTTAATCTTTGCTTCTTTTTGTCACTGTGATTCAGAGTGAAGGGTTCTGCCTTTGCTCTTATTTCTGGAAAACCCAAACAAAAACATTTCCAAGACCTTAAATGGCATTGCTTGTTTATTTCCTTCTCCCTCCAAGCACAACTTGTAAATTATTTTGCAATCATTATCGCAAAATTATTATTTTTAATTATTATTTTTAAAATAATCCCCCAACTCTGTCCCTCCAGGTGGGTTTGGGCAGCAGGGTGGGGATGCCCTTGCTCAAACCTCGAGCAGAACCAACTCTTTGTTCCCCAGTGCTGGGGTTTGGGGTCAGATTTTGGGGGGGATTTGGGGGCTGAGGGCCCCCAAATTGTAATTAATGAGTTTAATTGTGGGTCTCTGCTGGTGCCCACGTGAGACAGGGACCCAAAATGACACAGACACACACAGAACCCCCGAGGAAATTAATGCCAGGGGAAAGGTCAGCACAAGGTGGGGGTTATTTTGTGTCATGATCAGTGTTTTTTTATTTTGATTTTAAATCCCTGTGATTTTTTAAAAAATTTGTAGTGAATTGGACCAGAAATATCATGTGTTTGTGGAAAGGGCTAAAAATGAAATCTAACTCGAAGACTATTTGAGGGGGGTGATGGAATTAATTTGTTTGTGCTCTGGTATAAGCCAAGATGATGCCAAAACCCTTTGGAGACAGATAAATGCTTCATATGGGAGTCAGAAAACATACAATCAGTCAGCAACAATCATCTTTCTGGAGATTCCAGATAATCCTGGCTTCAAAGCAAAACCTGTGTTTTGGAATATTCATTCTCTGATATTCAAACATCCAACTTTGTTCTTCTAATTATTATTATTCTTTTGATGTTATATCAGACAAGTGCTATAAGGGTCTTAAAAAGGGCAAAATAATTATTTCCTTTATATCTTAATACCCATGTGATGCAGAGGCTTTGGTGGAGAAAGGAATATTTTTTTTGACAAATCCAAAGGGGGAAGCTTGGCAACATGGTACAGTTGAGTGTAACCATAAATAAAACCCTGTGTGAATTCCCCCTTGGAGACACTACAGATCTATTGAACAGGGCACCCTCTCTATAAAAATTGTTCTTGAGAGGTAATAGCAAGCTATACATTATGAAAAAATATAGCACAGGGATTTGCTGTACTTGGAGCAAAACTACGAGAAAAATGGTGGGAGGTAATAAGGGATTGTCGTTCCATCCCATTAGAAATGTGTTTTATTCCAGACACCCAGATTTTATCTTCCCCCTGCACCTGAATTAGAAATGAAACTGCCAACTTTCTAGGATGTGCAAGGATCCACACAGTAATGTGTTTGGGGTTTTATTATTTTTTTTTTTTTTTCTTTTTTCCTATTTTTTTTTTTCCCCTTCCCTTTTATTTTTTTGGGAAACTAATTAGGGCCAGCATAGATAAAGCACACTGTGTGTTATGAGACTGTAAATAACAGAAAAGGCTTTTCTTAGGAAATTAGCACTAGGACACACAGGAAGCTATGAAATCAAATGCCACAAATATATACTGTATTCTCTCCATAGATTAAAATAATAATAAAAAAACCCTCTAAACCCAGCAATATACAGGAGGGAATCCTCGAGGATTGGACTGGCACAATCCTGTAAAAGAAGAAGTTCAGTAAAAAAAAATCCACTCATTTCTAAAGAAATTTCCCAGATTAGATTTGTAAATCAAAAACCAATATATAACATGCAAGAATTGATCTGTTTTATATTCCTCAGTTACATTTTTGTGAAGCACATTTAGAAGATTTAGAACGTATTTGCGCCTGCTGGTTGAGCCATTATATGCTTGAGTTCATACATCTATTTGTGAGGCTATAAAACAGGCATCGACTACCCATGTAAATTGTGTTCTCCACAATAAATTATATGCATACTTGCAAAAATACATAACTGCTGTTGGTTGGCTTACGTAGGCTGAATACTAATGATGTTTAAAGTTGTATTGTCCCTCTTCTCGGGCCTAATTTAGCCTCTACATCAAAAATTATGTAGGAAAAAACACTTTATCCTCTCACTGAGAAATAAAATGGCACTTACGGGCATCCACATATCTTTCTTTTATGAAACACCACCATTTTCATACTAATTTTAGCTGCAGAGGGTTCATGGCAAAGTCTGTCTCGTGCAAACCTCAGCGGAGGCTTCGGTGTGTGCACTGTGTAAAATGTGATTTTTTTTTTTGGGGGGGGGGGGGATTTGGAGGAATGGGATTGGGGCTGGTGCACGTGAGACACGCTCACACAGACGGGAATCCTGTCTGGCACTCAGGGTATTTGGGATTCCTGAAGTTCAGGGAGTTTTAGCCACACCCCAGGGCTCAGGGCAGAAATCCTGGCACAGCCTGGCGTGATCCTCGCTCTCCCTGCTGCCCATCCCAGCAGCACTGCCTTGAATTCATTGGGTTTGCTGCTATTTCAGTTGTCCCCAGAGCTGGGGAAGGGCCTGGCCCTGGTGTCCGTCCCCAGTTTGGGACATTTGCTGTGGCCGGAGTGGCACAGCCCCTGCAGCTTTTGGGCACCTCCCATTGTTGTGGCAGGGAGCAGGAATGGCTGGAGGTGCTGGGGACCCTTCCCAGGTGTTCCCTTCCCCACTCTGCTCTCCAAGAGAACATTTCCCACCTCTCCTCATCCTCTTCATTAACCTGCTGTATTTATTACTTGCACCAGTTACTCTTCCCTTGCTGTTTCTCTTTCCCCTCCAGGTTTTACCTGGTGTATTTTCCTCTTTATTTTTCTCTCTCCGTGCCCTTCCTGTTGTTCCTGTGCTTCCTCCAGCACAGATTCTGTGTCTGCTGCTGCAGCCCATCCCTGTGAGCAATGGATCACTGTGGGTATCCGGGCTGGGAGAGGAGAATTTTCCCATCCTCCTTCCCCGTGTGGGGAATGTGGAAGCTGTCACACACCTCCTCTCCTGCCCAATGATGTGTAGGAGCACAATACATCCCTTTTCTCGGGCAGAGGAATGAGGGAAGCCAAGTATCAGCCTCCTCCTTCCTCACCCAGAGCATCCCCATCTGCTTCTGTCACCCCCGTGCTGGCTGGGATTTTGGGGAGCCCTCTGGGAAAGCTGGGGCTGTGTGTCTGGGGACAAAGCAGACACGGGGACAGCACTCTCCAGTGACACCGGGATGAGCTGGGAAAACTCAGTTCTGCTTTTCCAGCCCAACCTGGGCTTCTCTGTGCTGAAATCAGGTTATAACTCAGGTTACAAACTCTCCGAAAAGCAGGTGCCAGGGTTTGCTGAGCTGGAGGGGAAGAAGGGGTGAAAACCTACTCAGAATGAGGGCCAGGAGGGTGGTGATGTGGTTTATACACATCCATATCGTTTTCTTTGTTGTTTTTCTTTGTGTGTGATTTAACTTCTGGAGAGAAAAAAAAAAAAAAAGTCGTTCCTGGAAGGGCTCTGAGGCTTCCAAAGAGCAGGGGAGTTGTTGGGGTTTGTGGGCAGGGGCAGTTTTTGGTCCCCAGGCTGTGGAAGAGCAGGGTACACGTGTGATGACAAAGAGAATTCTGCCCCGTTCTCACCCTGCACTGCTGATTTATTCTTTGGGGAATCTTTGGCAAAGCCTCAGCACCGAGGAGCTGCTGGCAACGGGGGGACAGACTTGGCCAAAGGAGCTCTGGGTGTCCTAACACAGCAAAGCTCTGCGAGTGCCTGAAGTGCAGGAAATCCTCGTGGATCCCTGTCCCTGAAATCCACCCTCACTGGGCACAGCAAAGCACCCCAGGATGGGTCCCACCACTGCCCCTTGGATCAAAATGTTCCTTTAACACCACACAGTCTCAGAGTTGCAGTGGCTGACAAAGTAACCCAGATATAATTTTCCTTTGTGTCACTTCTAGCCATTAAAATTAGTATTAAGAGACACAGAAAGCTCAGTGGAGTTTTCCCAGTTTATCCTGCGGCTAATCTTTTTATATCTCTTTTTTTTTTTTTTTTTTTTTTTTCCTTCTTTAAAATCAGGGGGAGGGGAAGCCCTTTCATTCCCTGCAGCTGGCATGTCTAAACTCCTAACATATGTGCTTCTTATCCAACATACAGTAGCTTAGGACTTTTCAAAAACACAGAACCCCTGAATCCAATAAAATTGCAAATTTCACTGTATTTCACAATATCCTAAATAAACATGAACAGCGTGCATTTCTCTTTCTGGCATCAAATATTAATCTGTCCGTGGTCGGAAATGTGCTTTCCATCTTGTGTGTGCTCACATTGGGTAAACACTTGGGAGATTGCTATTCCAGACCTTTCATTCTCTCCTAGAGTCAAGAGCATGACAAATTTTTCTCCTAATTACACCTGCCACTGTTTGCCTTCTAATACTGTAAATCCTCCATCACATAGTTTTTCAGATTCAGGATTAGGTTCCTTCTCTGTCATACAAATGATTGGAGGTGCAGTGTGCAGTTAGCAATGCACATTAGCAATGTTTAGGGTGGGTTGTCTCTTTTTTCCTAAGTGAGCAATCTGTGTGAGCAGAACTCCATCCACGTTTAGTGTGTGGTGTTGAACCAGCACCTCTGGGTTGGTTTTTCTGGATGTTTGGAACCAGCAGAGCCCCCTCCCCTCTGTCTGACAGCACAGCCCTGTGCTTGGCTGTGCTTTCCACTTTATTTGGCTTTGCCTGATGCTGGAAATTACATTATTCCCTGGTCTCTGTGTGGCTGCAGGGAGGAGGTTTAGAGAAGGATGGCAGCAAAGAGAAATGGAGTATTGGGGGTGGCAGAGGGTCCTGCTCTGCCCACTGCTCCTGGACCACAGTGGGACCTTCATGGGCACCACTCCCAGAGCTGCTGTGGCTGCCCCTGGATCCCTGGAATGTCCAAAGCCAGGTTGGACAGGGCTTGGAGCACCCTGGGACAGTGGATAGGTGTCCTTGCCATGGCAGTAGGTGGCACTGGGTGGGCTTTGAGGTTTCTTCCATCCCCAGCCATTCTGGGACGCTGGGATCCCAGAAACAAACCCAGGGATGTGTTTCTGGAGGCTTTGCTGTGCTTGCTTTATTTTGTGAAGGTGAAAGCAGCGAAGGGCAGGCAGTGGGAACGTGTGGAGGCAGAGAAGAGCAGTAACAGGAAGCCCAGGCTGCCCTTCCCTGGCTCTCTCCTCCACTTTGCAGGTGGCAGAGGGATGGGGGCAGCAGCGCCTGCTGGATTTCTGCTCCGGTTTTATGTTTAAGTGAAAGCCTCTTGGGCAAAGAGGCCGTTTCGCTTTGCTGCTGCAAATCCTCCATTAACGCCTGGCAGCAGGGGGGCCCCGAAATTGGGCCAGCCCCGAGCTAATGGAGAGTTAATACACAAATGATGGGCTGGGAGAGAAGCAGCAGCGCCTGTGACACGGGTGAAGGACAAGCAGTGAGGAGGAGCAGCAGCAGAGATGGCCACGGTGTGTGTGTGTGTGTGTGTGCTCCAGCAGGGTGTGAAAAGAGCTTGCACAGGACTTTGGGATGCGTGGGGGTGGCACAGTGTGACCCAGGGACAGGGTGGCACACACGTTTCCTGCCCCAAGGGTAAAGCACGGAGCGTTTCAGAGCGCAGCTCCCAGGGTCAGGCTGCTGCAGGACGGCTGGGCAGAGTTTTTGGGGTGTGGGAGTTTTGCTGTGCTGGCACTCAGGGTTCCAGTGTGGGGGATAAATCAAAGGTTTGAGCCTGGAGAGAGGGAGTGAGACAATTCCTTAGATCCAGGTAAATCAGCTGAGCTCCGTGTGCATGGATGGAGCAGGAACCTCTCCCTTCCTGCCTCTCTGCATTTGTTTAGCCGACTGCCAGGCAGGCAATAACTCCTTCCCTCCTAGCAGGCTTCCAAAAGTTACATATTTTTATTGGCAACCTGGGCAGAAGGGAGAAATTTGGTTCATTATAAATCAGTCTCAATTTTCACAACGTAAGTGACAAAATTGCCCTCTGCCTGATCTGTTTCACAAAACTGTATGGCTGTTTTGGATTCTGTTTTTCTTTGACAAGTGGGGAGATGAAGTAAATTAACTTTACTTTGTTTGAAAAATTCTTGCTCGCAGGAAAAGCTTTTTATTTATTCATTGTATAAATGAATCCAGTCTTTCTTGTGGCTGTATCCCTTCAGGACAGCCCCTTGAAGGCAGCCTAAGGAATGAGCACCTCCAGTTTGGATGGAGCACTCAACACACAGGATTTAGGGCGCATATATTGGATTATTCCTGCACCCCGGCACAGCGGTGAAAACATTGCTTTTGTAGCACAATTAAACCTGCATTTAAAATCAAAATTCCGAAGCGCCAGCTTTGCTCCCGGGGTGGATCAGTCCTGTTGCAAACCTGCTTTAACCTCAGCCCACTGCAAAATCCACCCTGCCCTGCCCTGCTCGGGATTTCTCCCGGTTCTTTTTGGGGGCAAAGGGCAGCCGGTGCCACCGCAATGCCATTTGTGCCATTCGCAGGGGTGGAAGGGCTGGGTGGGGGCTGATTTACAGCGCCCGGGAGGGGCTGTGGCTGTGACCGGGTTGTGACCCCAGCAGAGAAGCGAGGCAGCGTTTGGGGGAAACACAAACAAAAGGTTAAATGCTCCAGCTCCCTGCTTAGACAGAGCCGATCGTTCTGAAGTGTCCCCCGCCTTTAATTGGTTCTTTTCTTCATGTAATATTTCTTTCTCCTCTCTCCCTTCTCCCCTGCACTTGGCCACGCAAACTCGCCCACTCGCCCTCCTTAAAACATCTTAATAGCAGCCACTTCAACCCTGAGCCCCTGCTTTTTCCTAGCCCTCTTTTTACCGGGATGCTGGATAACATCTCCATCACACGGGGCACGTTTAATGAGTTCAATCTCCCAAGGCTTCCAGCGCTCTTGCCCTATTTTATCGCGGGTGGAGAACGCGGGGCTGCGCTTTTTTGGCAGCTCGGGGACAGCCGAGGTGTCCCTGCCTCCTGCCAGCGTGTTCACCCCGCTCCTGGAAGGCGGGCGAGCCGCGGACAATATGTCACAGATCAGCAGAGTGTGGCAGGGAGCCGCGATTCGCAGGAGCATCCCTCGCTTTTGTCTCCTGCCCGCAGCGGGGAGAGGAGAAGCAGAACTGCAGGCACCTCCCAGCCCGACTGCTGCCCCCCTTTCCCCGCCAGGAACAACCCCCCCCCCAAAAAAAACCCCTCAAATCTGGCTGTTGGAAAGCTTCCAGGAAAAGTTCCCTTCTCGCTGTGCTTATTCTCGCATCATCACCCCGCTGCGGGTTTGTTGAAAGGGGAAAGGTAAAGCGGGGAGCGTTCGAGGTTTGTCCTGGCAAAGGAGGATGCCAGCGATGCCAAGGCTGATGGCTCAGCTCCCAGCCCTGTGGCTAACCCTAGGAAAGGGTTAAAACAGCCAGCATTTAACTCGGCAGACACGGCTCTGCGTGTCGCACACCCTTCCTTTCCAGCTGATCAAGTGGCTCCTCAGGCAGGTTGGTGACATGCCCGAGATCACACAGGGAATATTTGGGGGGTTTGTGCTAAACGCCACCAGCTGTGCTGATCCAAACTGGCTCTCTGGGACCAAACTTGCCCCGTTCTGCAGAGCTGGGAAAGCAAAGCAGAAGGAAGAGCCAGGTGTCCTCCCTCGGAGTGGTGTTGGCTGCTCCCGCTGATGAATGAGCGCGGGACATAAACGCTGAACTTTGATTAATTCCCAGTGTCCAAAGCCCGCTAGAACTTGGCCATTTGGCCTCATTGAAAGCGGCACTCAGATGTCGCCGTGATAGGAAAAGCAGAAACCACCTCCAGCAGCAGCAGTGGCTGTAAAACATCGGGAGGAGGAGGTGACACCTCCTGCCCATCCCTCCTGGACCGAGCGGCTCCGCTCCTCTTAGGGCAACAAAGCCGGGATTAACCCAACCAAACCAACCGAGGCACTCCAGAAAAAAAAAAAAAAAAAGTGTTTGCCTTCATTTTAGCCCCGGAATTGGAGTTTATGAAGTCGTTGTGTAAGATAAAAAGGAGCTGCTGCAGTAAGTTTTTAGGAAACTGTAGATCCCTGTCCCAGAAAGGGTTTTCTCACCTCGGAGCTCTTCTGTTTTCCTTGGGATTGTTTATGGTTTCGGGCTCAGGCTTGACCTGAAGCATTGGCAATGCTAATGACATTTCAAAGGAGCATCGTGGATTTATGATCCTGTCATTTCACTCGGAGGTTTCCAAATGCCAGATCAGACATTAATTTCTGTTATTTGCTGGTGAGCAGGTCAGTGGGATCCTTGGAACGTGCTGAGAGCCAGGGAGGGATGTCCAGGCTCCTGTGCAGGTGCTGCCTTGACTTCTCCTGCCAGGATGCTCAAATATTGAATTTGTTACAGAGGGGCCCCGCACACTTTGCTCCCTGTCCTACACCAAGCTCCAGAATCAAACTGGAGAGGGGAAAATCTCAGTCTCCTCCCAGTTTGTCCCCTTCAAACCAGCAGACAATGCTCTGGTTGAAGTGAGGAGTTGGATTTGCCTGCTCAGAGCTGAGGGTTCTCACCTTCCCCAGCACAGAGCCATTGCAATTCCCCAGGTGAATATTCGAGATAGATGCACATATGTACAGAGCTTTTCAGAATATTGTAATTATATTTATCTTCCTGCTCTTGCTTTTAATTTTTTATTTTAATTTTTTTTTTGTGGTGGAAGATTAAAGCCAGTGCTTTTATGCTCCGGGCTGCTCCTCTCCATCCCCTTGCAGCAAACTGGCAAGATGTTGTCACTTGTGCCACTCACATTTGTCAGTTTAAAGGTGTTGCCCTGCTTACAGCAGCAGTAAATTAACAGCGAGGCATCAACTGAGCTCCTTCCCAGGGACCCTTGGCCACTGCCTGGGCTCCAGCTGCTGCTGCACAACCTCTCCTGGAGCCTCAGCACCCTGGGCAGCCTCAGGGCCACCACAAAAGTGGTTTCTGGGTGCCAGGGTCCTTCTGGAGGAGAGCACAGGAAATAATTGCGCTTCTAAAATAAGCACTCGCTCGCTCGTTGGCGTTAATGAGCGAATGGGATTTAATTAATTTGGTCCAGCAAGTGGGTCACTGGTTTCCTCAGCCCAGAGAAAGGTGTCGTGGATGGGGAGCACAGCAGAGGGTGCTGCCCCTTAAATAAGCATTTCTGATTTCGTGTAGACACTTTGCTGGGCTTTTTGGTTGAGTTTAGAACCTGCTGAAGGCACTGCTGCACCTTCAGAGGCACCAGATAAGAAACTCAATTGATGTGGGATGTGTCCTCCTAGCCAAATTCTGCATCCCAAAACACAGAAAACAAACCCCCCCCCCTCTTTAGAGCCCCATTGCAGAGCAATAAAGCGCACACTCCTCCCAGCCCTGCTGCTGAAAACAGAGCTGGTGCAGCCACAGCTGCTTGCCCAGGGTCCTGGTGGAACCCAAGGGATGCAGCTCCTGCCTCAAGCTGAGATTTCTCACTCCTGCTCAGTGTTTCTGACTCGAGCTGGTTTGTATCCACCACCTTTTATTTAAACATAGGAGGTTTTTTAAAATTTAAATTAGATCTCGGAAAATAGATACTGTGCACCTTTGTGTTGGTGAGAAAAAGAAGTGGTGTCATTCATGTCAGATAATTGGTGGTTTTAGCTCTCTGCAGAATAAATTACAGCAGTCATATAATGGCCTTTCATCCAATCACTTCTCTACTCCAGATCTAGACTTGAAATGAGGTTTGTTGAAAACATCATTTCAGGGATTATTGACCACAGCAAAACCTTGTTGTACATGTTCTTTGTACGTATTGAAAATGCACGAGTTAAAAAGGTAATAGTTGGTGCTTTGCCAGTGAATTGGAAGCTGCTCCCTGGGATCAGCAGGAGGGACCAGGTCCTGCTGGGAGGGAGAGGGGGGCACATTCAGCCTCTCCTCTTCCTCCAGGGTGAGGATGGGAGCTGGGGCCACTGGGAGTCACTGGGGGTGGTTTGTGGGCTCAGATGTGGGCAGTGTAAAAAAAAAAAAAAAAAAAAAAGGAGCCCAACAGCCAAACTGCTGGAGGTGTTTGGATGTCTTTGCCTTCTGAACTCTCGTCCTCTGCGTGTTGAAATGCCCGTGGTTCAGGCAATGTGCAAAAAGGCAGCGTGGATGTGGTGAGGGAGCTGCACGGGTCACTTTGCAGGGCTTGATTGCCCTTTTTTTTGATGTTTTTTATATCCTTACAGCCCCTCGTGCCTGCAGTCCCCTCGGCAGTGCAGGAGTGCATTAGGATAATCTTGTATCAGGTGCCAAGGAGTTCAAACCAATCTTTACGTGGGAAAAGGTTAAAAGACAATGTGGTCATAATCTACAAATACCAACTCGGGGAAGAATGAGAGACAGTAAAAGACTCTAAAGCTGAAGAAGAGAAAAAATAAAATATACAGCGAGGTTCCGTGGTTGGGAACTGATGGCAGAGAAATTCAAATGAGAATTGAAGTGTGTGTTTTGACAGTCACAGTAATTAACCATTGGAGAAAATTGCCAGGGGATATGGTGGATGCTCCATCACTCACAAGTCTTATAAATACAGGCTGAATGTCTTTATAAAACAAAGTGCCATTTATTGGGGGAAAAGAACAAAAAGTTGTGGATGAGCCACTGGAAGTGAGTCTGGGGAATTCCTGGGTGTGAGGCCAGGCAGGACCAGCTCAGTGGATCTTGCTAGCAGCTAAATCCAGGGACCTGCAGCTTCAGAGCCCTCAATTTTGGGCAATACAGACCCCGGTGGTGCCTTGCACGCTTTCAGTTCTTTCTTTTTTGCAGGAATTTTAAGTTCCTGCTGTTTCTGACCTGAGCAAAGCCCTGGCTGAGGAACGTGGTAGTTCCCACCAAAGCTGAGCTGGTGTAGACTCAGATAATTGATAATTTTGTTGTCTAAGGATCAAAGTACCTGAAATTCGGTCACCTCTGTCTGCTGTAGGATGCTCTGAAAGGATAAATTCGCGAAAAATCGTCTTTTTCTTTTATTTGCTCAATTTTCCCACTTATTTCAGTCTTGCCCATAGCCTGAGAGCCCAGGTGCTGGTTCTGGAGCAGTTCTGCAGAGCACCCAGGGGGTTTGGGTTCCCAGCTTTGCTCAGGGATGATGGAACCGAGGTTGGGCAGCTCGGGAAGCTGCAGCTCCTCCTGTTCCTCTCCCAGTTCAACTTCCCAAACTCGGGCAAGTTCCCTGAGAGAGGGAAGAGCCCGCCCAGACCCTCTCCAGCATTTATTTCAATTCCCCCGCCGTGACAATTTTGTGCCGGGCTGCGGAAGGGGAGGGGACACCTCGTGCTGTCTCTGTGCTTTTCTCACCTCTTTATTTTCCTTTCCCACCAAACCACCCGAGTCCTGCGAGGAGCTGGAGGCTGCTCTGAGCGATTCCCGTTTCCCGTTCTCTTTTTCCATCCCTGCTCCGTGCGGGTTCCATCTCTCGATTGCCGCCTTTGATGTGGATGCAGTTTTTGCAATTCTTTGCCTCTCGTCTGCCAAGCCACCGTGGCTGCCTCCCATTTCCCTCCTGCTGCAGCCTTCAGCTGTTTGGAATTTGCTTCCAAAATGTATTTTTTTAATATAAATCTCCAGATGGATACTCGCTGTTCTCAGTGGTTTTTTGTTTTTGGTTTTTGTTTTTTTTTTTGACTCTGTGTCGTTTGGGGGAGAGCAGCTTGTGGCTCCGAAGGAAATAATAGAGACAGGGAATTTTTTAAAAATTTTTTTCACCCTATCTTTGCTTCTGGGTAGAGTTCACACCCAGCAGATCAGGAATAAAATCCCAGCACTCAGAGTTGCAAAAATTCTGCAGAGACAGAAAATATTCTTATTTTTTTCTCCCTAGTTTGTAATGTGTGGATCTATGGCAGGATGTATGGCAGAATGTCTGCAACAATCATTCCCCTTATTCCCACTGTGAATCAAGGGGACTTCTGAGATACCTAAAGGCAAAAAAAAAAAGCAGTGACACAGTAAAAGTCTGAGAATTACCAAAAACCCAGCTATGCAGGTTAACCCTTGTGACTGGATGGAAAATGCTGCAGTTTATTGAGCAGGAAAAGGAGTGAGTGCTTTGTTGGGAGGGAGCCCCAGTGACAGATCCCAGGTGCTGATGTGTGTGTGGACATAGAAGGGAAAAATTCCCATTCAGGAGCATCAAATATGGTCCTTTTTTGGGCAAAATCAGGTTTGATTCAGAGGTTTAAAAAGGTCTAAAGGTACTTTTGGAAGGTGTGAAGTTCTGGAGCGGGGTTGGGACCCAGCAGGGAGAGGGCTCCGAGCCGGAACAAAATTCCAAACCCTACAAAGGGATGGGGTTGAGAGGAAACCTTGACCCTTTCTGAGGCTCCCAGGTGCTGCTCTGGCAGCAGACTGGCCTTGCTGTGGACTTCATTAGCCAAAGGGAAAACATCTTCATCCTCCCCGGGGCTCCCAGGGGAGCTGGGTTAATGGGAACCAGCGCCGGGACTTTGTCAAGTCCGGAGGAACAAACCGCGATTTGATTGTTCCCTCCACCAGCAGATCGCGGAGGAGATAGGGTCCAGCTGTCCAGCCATCTAGGAGACTAATTAGTCCAATTAATTAAGAAGTTGCTCCGTGTTTCCCCAGTGTCACACGGGGCTCTGAGAATGACAGGGGTGTGGAGAGCGAGAGGTCATAGGGAAGGCTTAATGTGTGTTGGGGTAGATACGCAGTAATTAAGTGACAATAGACAGGAACTTTGCTGCTAGAGGAGTGCTAATTAAAACCTGTAGGGTCCTGTCCTCCCTCCTGGGATGCAGCATGTGCCCCTACATCCCACTGGCCTAAAAGGGACCTGTTTTCAGGAGCAATTTACTCCGTTTGGGCAACAAGGAGTCTTTTACTCCGTGGCTCTTGCACGGGGGCTGTTTAATACATGATGGACATGTCCTGGATCTCAGGAGGCTTCTTAGACCTCGGGAACATCTGTGGGGAGGTGAGGGGTGGTCCCAGGCAGGGATCCAGGAGGGAAGCTCGGTGCCATCCTCCAGCCGGGAGTGCCAGAATTCCTGGGGACCTGCTCAGGGAAGGTTTCCGTGGGGAACTGACTTGTGCTCTTGGCTCGTGTCCATTGTGTCCTGGGCCCTTCTTGTGGCCCAGGAAGATCTGGAGGCACCCCAAGGCCATGGGCAGCCTGGCAGCCCAGAGGAGACCCAGTGACACCGAGCAGGATTTCTCTTCTCCTCCCCCTGTGCTCTCCATTCTTCACACCCACAGCAGGGAGATCCATCCCGGGCTGAAACCTAAGCAACAAATGTTAACATTTCATTTTAAAAACCTAAGCCAATCCACTTTATAATCCAGACACGGTGTCCTGAGTGAGCATTGCTGTTGGATAATCACACAGTGGTGTGGCCTTTTGCCCCCTTGCCTTGCACAACACACCCGAGGCATGAGATTAGGCTCCAATAATAACACACCCCGTTGTGCCTTTTTGCTCAATTGATAAACCTGCTGTATTAGGAGATATTGTCATAAAACTGAATGGCACCCTGTAAACCTGAATCACTCTCTCTTCTGTGTAGCCAGGGAATTAGATATTCCAGCTCCTGTCTTGGCTTTATTTCATGTCCCCAATATGCAAGACACTATAGGAGCTGCTGCTTTATTGTTTTTAAAACACTATGAGCAACGTCGGTACTGTATAAATATCTATTTTATATACTTTGATTCCTGTCTCACTCACTGCTGTGGAACCACGCAGGTCGTTTTTGGTTTAAATCTTGCCTGGGAAAGGAGAATTTTCCCTTTTTTCTGCAGAGAGCACATGAGGGGAGACGCTGTTGTTGTACGTGGAGCTGAGCATTTCCTGTTGCAGTTCCAGGTTATAAATGTACAAGAGGCACATGGCCAGAGGCACTGTCTGTGCCAGCTGCAGCTTTCAGCCCTCTCCCTTTCCTGCTGCTGGAGCTGCAACTCCATGAACAGAGCAGAGAGCTCAGGGATGGAGAGAACGCTGCAGCTGGGGGTGATGCTTTGGGAGGGTGGCAAAGTAGAAATTGGGTGGTTATTCACTATAAACATCATCCCTCCATCCTTCCATGGATCCATGGACCCATCCATCCATCCATCCATCATCCTTCCATCCATCCATCCATGGATCCATCCTTCTATGGATCCTTCCAAGGATCCTTTCATGGATCCATCCATCCATGGATCCATCCTTCATTGGATCCTTCCCTCCATCCATCCATGGATCCATGGATCCCTCCCTCCCTCCCTCCCCACTCCCCACCTTGTGAATTCCCCTCCTGCTCAGGACTCCTGTCCCGAGCTGCTCTCAGGAGCTGCAGGATCTCGGGAATCCGGCGGATTTCCATGACACAGCCCGAGCTCAGGATTAACAAAGCTGCAGCCCCGGGGCTGGCCCGGGGCTCCCGGTGGGAGGAGGACTCGGCTCCTCGGGGCTGTGGCCACTTCTCCCCTGGTCCAGCCCTCCCCGGGCTGGGGATTAACCAGGAAGTGATACAAAAGGCACATATGCTCCTGTGTCCAGTCCTGTCTATTCATATGTGTGTTACTTAGCCTAATAAGGATTAGACTTAATGAATTGGAAGGAGTTAACAATATAAAGAGGCAATAGAAAAAGGCCTAAGTAGTCGTAATTCCATTTCATGTAGCTTTGGTGTTGCTTTGCTTTCAGCGAATAGGTGTAATCCTCTTTGAAATCAAAGGTGGTACAAAGTATGAATTTAAATTTGACATTTACAGCTCCTGTAAGATTTAGTATTCCAGAAAGGTTTGCTCTTAAAGAGGGAAAAAAAAAAAAAAAAAAAGCCCCGTGCCATCTGCTCTCCAGGACCGTCCCTCCACACGGCTCCTGCACAAAAGTTTCATGGCAGCAGCAGGAGTGCTGAGGCCTGGGGATGGGCAGCAGCTGCAGTTACACCTCTACTCTTTGCTCTGAGCATTGATTCAGGCTGATTTGTTTTAACTCTGTTAGTTTGCAAAATGGTGAATGTCATGGAGTGCTGTGTGGGCAGTGAGAGCTGCAAGCCTGACCTGTGATCCTCACCATCCTTCCATCCATCCATCCATCCATCCATCCATCCATCCATCCATCCATCCATCCATCCATCCATCCCCATCATCCATCCATCCATTCCCATCATCCATCCATCCATCATCCATCCATCCATCCATCCATCCATTCCCACCATCCATCCTCACCTTCCATCCATCCATCCATCCATCCATCCCTCCATCCCTCCATCCATCCCTCCATCCCTCCATCCATCCCTCCATCCCCACTTTCCCTCCATCCCCACATTCCATCTCTCTGGAGGCTGCATTGTCCTCCCAGTCTGTTCCCAGTGCTGGGTGCCAGTGACACAGGGACACTCCACTGCCCAAGCACAGCCACCAGGAGAGTGGCACCTGCTGGCACCAGAGTCACCTCGGCCACGTTTACCCCTGAGTGACACTTTGGCCACTCACACAAAGGTGACTTTTCTCCATCTCTGAGAACTTCTTCAAGCCCATCTCCCATTTGGAGCTTGCAGTGCTTTTGCTGTGTGTTCATCTTCAGACACATCAGGTTTCCCACACCTTTGGGAGCATCATCTCTGGGGAAAGCCCAGCAGGGCACTGTGCTCGTTGGGAAATAGGAAACCCAAGAGGGGGAATTTGGGGTGTTTGAAGTGGCAGAAATCCACGGGCTGGGGGTGCAGCCTCGCTCCTCCTGCTCTCCCTGTACAGTGTGTGCATCAAAGCTGTCCTCCAAGATATTTTTTCCTCTCTCCTGAAAGCAGACAGGCTCTGCATGGAGGTGTCATTTGCTGCCTGTCCCTTATGTCATTGATTTTTAAGTCGTTAATTAACGCTAGGTGTCAGCCTGGAAGATGAATTCTGGCCCTACTCTCCCTTCTCTTTTGTTTTTTGGATTGTAAATGTTATAGATCGACCATGATGGAGGGATGAGGGGTCAAAGGACATGAGAGCATCTCTGCATATGTGCACACAGTCCTCCTGAACTGCCCATCTGTATCACTCAGTGGAGGGGGACGGGTGGCGGGGGGGGGGGACATCCCTTTTGTTGCCTGTGTCACTTCAGATAGAGACACAGCAGCTCGGGATGGATGCTGTGCCCTGGCTGTGTGCACATGCACTGCAGGGGAATGTCCTTGCTGCCCAGCTAAGCCAGACTTAGGCTTAGGCTTGGCTTTTCTTCCTTGCCTCGGTGGAAGGAGCAGGGAGGAGGCAACGCCACTGGAAAGGCAAAGGTGAACACCTGGAGCCTGCAGAGCCCCTGGATATGGGGAACAGCAGAGCACCCAGTTTGTGTGGCAAGAGCTGTGTGCTGGGCAGGAGGGGATTCCAAAGGGTTAAGGGAGCAGGTGCTGCAGGATTTGGGGATTTGTGAAACCTGATCCATTGCCAAAGCCCCCAAATAGGGCGTTCTTCAAAAGTCTCTGCAGAGACCCCGAGGGTAAATGTTATCTTTACTTGCCAGTTGTGTTCCCTGGTGTCATGGTTTTTCCTTTCTGCTGTATTTTGCTCCCTGGCCTTGGAGGAGAGCTGCATTCTCCCACTTTTCCTCCTTCCCACCTCCTTCAGCTCAAGTTCATTGCCTGCTCCCTTCTTCCTCCAGCCTCTCCGGAAAACATCTCCCCTCGGAAGTAACACAAACAAGAGGGCTGGGTGGGAGGAGAGGCCTCTGTGCAAGTTTGGGATGTTTGTCTTTCTGGGGGACTGCTGATTGACTGATTGATGATGCTGTAAAAAAAAAAAAAAACGAAAAAAAAAAACCAAAACACAACTCCAGGAGCGTAAATCACGGATGAGCTTCGGAATCCGCTGAATTTTCCCCCACACGGATCCAAGCCGGGCTGAGCTTGTTTTCCAGCCTGGAAGCTGATGCAGCCACACACACACACAGTGTGCTAATCCACTGTCCCCTCACTGTCCCGTAAATCAATGGCAGGTCAGTGGTGCAGTGGCTCCGTGCTCTGGGGTTAAGAGCGGGCTCAGCCCCGGTGGCTCCAGGTCACTGCAGCCTCTCAGCCCCGGGGGGGGATGTGCTCCAGGCTGGGATTTGGGGCTAAGCTTTTATGAACTGGGAGAATAATACCTGCCATGGTTTTGTGGGAGAGCTTTGGGTTGTGCAATTAATCATTAACTGGGTCTTGCTCCTTTTTCCTCTTTCCAGAGGACACACGGAGCAGAGCTGAGGTCATGGAAAGTCCTATGCCCAACAGCCAGCTTTCAATGTCCCTCCACCTCTGCTCTGCAAACCTTAGAGTATTTCTGTAAGTTCTGATAATTTTTTCCCATCCTGCCTCTCTTTTTCTCCCGAGGATTTCTCATTTTCTGCATCCCTCCTCCTTTTCCATGTGTGTATCCATGTGAAACAGCAGAGATGCACTGAAAAAATACAGAAAGTTCTTAAATCACTCTTGTTAGGAACTTGAGCTGTGGCTTCTGTCAGTCTATAAAGATCACTCAGGTCTTGCAGGAGGCTCCTGGGGTAATGTCTGAAATTTGGGAGCAGAGGGTTCAGGCAGGATTGGCAGATCTGGGCATGACAAAAATCCATACCCAAAGAAAATTCCTGACTTTGGTTCACTCCTGGCTGAGCTCCTCATCCTTTGGACTTGTGTGTGAGCCCGTGGGTTTGCCCTAGAGCAGAAGGATCCCCCTCTGTGGCTAAGGTTCAACCCCACGCGTAAATCTGTGCAAAACCAGGTCTGTGCTGTCTGCCAGCCTTTGGGGACACTGATGTGAGCCGTGGGTGACCACCCTGGGGACGACGTGTCCTGTCCTGTGTCAGCACCCCAGAGCACAGTGCTGCAGGGGAGAGGATCTGTAAAGCCAAGGAACAGAGAGCAGCAGGGACACGTTACCTTAAATCAAACGTGAGCACACAGCCAGGCCCTGCTTCCAATAGGACACTGCCTCTGGAAAATTTACAGTATGCTTGGTTAAGGCCAGTCATTTTATTCCATAAGCAGCACTGCACCGTGGGGTTATTGCAGTGCTGCCAACAGAGGCTGTAAATATCCCTGGACAACAAAACTATTCATTAAAGAAATGTACCCTCAGCCATCCAGCCTTAAGTTTGCTGACACTTAAATCCCCCTCTCTAATGGTGCTGGTTATTGAGGCTGACTGCAGCCAGAGCCCTGCAGCTCCTGCTGGGCAGGGAGATGGGCCATGATCTGTGGCAATGTGTCACCTGCTCCTTCCTCCCTCCCTTGCCTCTCCTGTCCCTGCCCTGGTGTCCATGGCATCCTCCTGCACCCCCAGCCCGTGCCATGGGATTCATACTGATCCCTCAGGCCAGGTCTTTCATCCAAATCTTTGCTGGTTTTCCTCCATTCAGAGCGGGCTGTTGTTGAAGTGACATCTTAATGCCACTTATCTGATGGATCTGTTACCTGTCTCCTTACGTAGGGATGAGGGAAAGGGCTGAGAGAATCCTTTAATCACTGTAATTGGAGAAACAGAGCTTAGGGAAACCTCCAACAACGAACAACAGGGACAGGGAATGGCTGGAGGAGATCTGGGAGAGGTTTCTTTCTCCAGAGGGTGCTGGGCACTGCCCAGGCTCCCCAGGGAGCTCCAGGAGGGTTTGGGCAGCACTGCCAGGCTGGGATTGGAGCTGGGATAGTGGAAATTGTCCCAGCCCTTGGCAGGGGGTGGAACTGGAGGTGTTTGAAGGTCCTTTCCAACCCCAACCACTCCGGGATTCTATTACTCTATGATCTGAGTCCTTTTCAATGTGGGAAGTCCTCCCCACGTAATTCAGCTCCTTTGTACCAGTTCCAGAGCAAACAAAGTTGTATAAATAATAATTAACAGTAACAAATGTGGAGATTTAAGGGAGACATGCAGGAGCAACACTTAAGGGACAGACAGGGCATCTTTCATGGGGATGTGTTAACGAGGCAAAAATTGATTGTGCAGCGTTGTTGGGGGTGGGCTCTCGTTCCCCCTGCAAACCCCTTTTCCAGTTTTTACCCTGCTTTGGAAACAACTCCCTGCCCTTCCATATCGTGGCTCTTCTAAACGAGTGTTGTGTTTAAAAAGGCTGTGTTAAACTGTTGGGTGATGTAAGCAAACACCACATGTGCTGCACGGGATGCTTTGCATGCTGATTTGTGGCTCTGCCTTCCCTGCTCCTGGCACCTGATCTTTCTTGCAAACGAGGCTATTTTGCCTCAAGGGTTCTCTACCGATTAAGTAATAAATAAATAAGGATAAAATGAGCCCAGCCTTGCCTAAAATAATTTTGGAGTTTAAAAAAGAGAAAGATGGAGGGGGGGCGTTGCTATTGATCTGAGCTTTTAAAACATTGCAGCTACTTTTCTACATTAAATGTCGATAGGTTTGGGAGGTGAATATGGAGGGAAAGAGTGAAAAATAACAGCAGTGCATGAGATGGAGGGGTTTATTTGCTAGCAGGAATTGGTTTGTTTGTTTAGTTTTTTCTTGGCTATTCCTTACTATCCACCATGTGCTCGCAGCAATGGAGCAGATTTCCCTGAACTTGGCTCCCTCTAATGAATGTTGCCTTTTAAATCGAGCTTACAGAAGTTTATTTTTGGAAGCCCAGAAAGGAATCCAACCCTAAATCCCTTTCTTCTTCAACTCTCAGGTTGCAGGGTCTGGCAGGTTTGTGTGATGTATTAAACCCGACACCCTCTTATCCAGCAGCCCTCAGATGTGCCTGTGATAGCCCTCACTGATGAGCTCTGGGGCTGCTTTTCCTCCAGTTCCTGTGCCCTGGCATCTCTCAGCCATGGCCAGGAGAGGTGTTTGAGCTGCCAGCAGCCCCTGCAGCTCACCCAGATGTGCCTGACCCACGCAGGGGTGCTCAGGGAGGACAGGGATTTGGGGAGATGCTTTTTGTTGTGTCTCACCTGAGATGTGGGAGGTGTTGCTTTATGGGGTTACTGTGCTGCAAAGAGAGAGAAAGGACAGCAACACACACGGAGCTCTTTGGGCAAAAACAGGCAAACTTTATTGTACAGACAGCCCGGATTTAAAGTGTGTCAGTGCAGCCAGGACAGGACAGGAGCTCGTTGGACAATTGGGAAAAACATCCTGGGGACAGCACCTCAGGATGTGTCCCACGGGAAAGACACCAGGGGTTAATGTTGGTGATGAATTCCACTCTGTTTGTCACCGTGTTCTCACCCTGGGAGACTCCTCCCTAACTGAAGCTGCAGTCAGCTTGTCAGCCTGGGAATGGAGCTGAGAGTCAGGAGAAATCCAGGCCTGGAAAGAATTCCCAAGCTGGAATTCCCCAGCTCTGTGACTGTGTGTGTCCACACTTTACCTGCCAGAGGACAGGGGTAGATCAGGGATTGGGCAGAAACCCTTCCCTGTGAGGGAATTTGGGATAGTGGGGGTGTCCCTGCCCATGGCAGAGGGGTGAAACAAGGTGAGGTTTAAGATCTCTTCTAATCCAACCCACCCCAACCCCACTCTGTGATTCTATGAACTGTCTCACACAAAAAGATGCTCAGGCACAGATATTTCACCCAAGGTGCTGCTGTGGGGACCCCTGTCCCCTCTGCCCCCCAGCTGTGAGAGCAGCTCAGCGACAAACAGCTGCAAAGCTCTGTGATCTGTGTTTGGAAAATAAGAGGAAAATGAACTCTATAATATTTTATAGCTTCTGCCATGGTAGTGTCACACCCCACTGTAGCAACTGCAGTGCTCGGCTTGACGTGAAGGGTAAGCCAAGGGCAGGCAAAAAAAAAAAAAAAAAAATCCTTGTTTTTTAATATTATTAAACTTCAAGTATTCCAAGTTGCTACAAATAATAAAGAGTAAATTTAAAAGGGACTGTGAAAAATGGGGCAATGAACATCTGTGCTGTGTTGATTTATCTGGCAAAAATAAGCAGAGGAGTGAGAGCAGGAGCAGGAGCAATTTCTCAGGAGCGTTGGGTTGGTGCAGGGACGTGTTTGCTGCATGGCAAAGAGCAGCGTGGGGCTGGGGTGAGAGGCCAGACCCCAGCCTCTGCTGCTGCAGCCTCTGATGTTAATCTTGGTGATGGGGAGGGAAATATTGACAGCAGGATGGTGCTCTCTGCCTTGAATGACAGGCCATATGTTTGTAAAATAGTCTGAAGTACCAAATAGAAAAGGCCTGGGCGAGTGGAGAGAGACGTATTTTCTCTTTACATGTAAAACTTCCAAGTCTTGGCAGGAGCCCAGCAACAATTAATCAGCAGGAGCCTTTTAGAAAGGCTCTTCCTAGGAAATAAGGGTACAGAAAAATCCTTTAAATTAAACATAATTTAAAACAAAGTAGTGTGTCAATAGGGGGGGGAAAAAAAAGAAAGAATAGACTTGCAATAAATACAGATTACTTGGTATAAATCCATCAGGCCTGATCCTGTCTGTGCTGCCGTGGCTTTCTTGGCATTGGATTTTTGGCAGGGATGAGCAGGATGGGGGATCCAGGGGTGCCCCAAAAGATTTCAGGCAGTGAGGGCTGGGAGAAGAGCGGGGATGGGAGCTCCCCAAAGCCAGGAGCCCCTGGAAAGGAGCGGGGCTCTCACCATGCAGCAGTGAGCAGGAGAAATGCTGCTGGGGGCAGGGAGAGGAGGAGGAGGAGGAGGAGATCAGATTTCTAAGCACCCTTGAAACCAAAGCTGCACTGTTTATAAACTTCCATAAATATTAATTGATATTTAATAAGGTAGGCAAACACAAGGGAAAGTATTGTTTTGGCCAACTCCTACACAGCGATCCCAGCCAGGCGTGAAAGAGTTTGTGTAACTTTCCTCGGGGGTTAAGAGCAGGTCATGGAAGGTCCTTTTTCCTGGCCGCTGTCCCAGCTTTTTAAGCTATAAGGGAAGCCAGGAGGCTCCTGGGAACTGAACCCAAATCCCTGCTGGCTGCGGGGTGAAACTCCTGGGCTGCAGCGGGCGGAGCTCGCGGGCATCGCCGGCCCCGCCGCGGCTTTTCCGGGCAGGACCAAAATTCCGGGGGGATTAGGCTGGAAAGGGGGTGACTGTTTTGTCAGATGGGCAGGCTGATGAGCTAATCAGGCCTGTTAATTGATATGCTTTCCCACATAACTTGACAGATCAAACAGGTGGCGAATGGCCCTCGCGCTAATTCACGTCGGGCCGGCGTCCCGGATCTGGTGCAGATAAAATGACAGGGAAATGGGTCAATGTGCAAAAAGGACAGGCTTGGTGTCACCAGAGCTCCTCCATTCCCACCAACCCTCCTCTGGAATACAAGTCCCTTACTCGGCTTCTTTATCTAATCCTGGCTACCAAAGGGTGCAGCAAAATTCCAGGGAATTTTCCTCCCGTGATTTTCGGTGACTTACTGGGGTTTTGCTGCCAGCTCCAGAGAAGAGAATCATGAAAGTGTTTAAGTTTTATTTCTCATTCTCCTATCGTGCATGGGCTGATTCATGGATTTGCACCGAGACTTAGCGGAAAAATCAATGTCAAATAGAATGGAGGCTGATATTATAAAATTAAGATCTAAGATTTTCTGGCCGTAGAGCTACACTCGGAGTCAATCTGTTACAGGGACTTGCAGTGAGTTCATGGGGAAGTGGGGGCACAAATGAGGCTCTTCTTGCCAGCTCCTCTTTCAAAAATGTGTGAATTCTTCCGACCTTGCTCCACACCTGGGCCAGCACCCAACCCCTCCTTGCTGCTGGCAAGGTTGAGCATCAAAACCACCACCCATGGGATATTTCATTACTCCTGTGCACAGGGAATAGCCAGCTCTGTAGAGAAATATCTCCTGTGACCCCACAGCTGGAATGCCAGGGCTCTATTCCATGACAAATCTCATTTGGGAGTCAATGGATGCAACATCTATTCTGGTTTGGCTCGTTCCTGTGATTTTTCTTCCCGGGGAGGGAGGGAGGGAGAGAAGAAGCTCAGTGTATTTGCTGGCCAGATGGTGAAATGGCCTCTCAGAGTCATTCCTCAAGCTCTGAAAGCAGCCAGGACCCTTCTCCCTGCAAACTGCAGGATTGTTGGAGCAGAGGGAAAAGTAGGTCTGTTGGAAGAACATCACAGCTCCTGGGCATTGAGGGAAAGTTGGAGGTTTTACAGAGTTTGGGGTGATTTTTTTGCCTGTTCTTTTTCTTTTCTATTCCCTTTATTTTTGGAGGGGGGAGGAGTGATTTTGTCATTTAAGCAGAAGCACTTCCCAACTGGTGAGCACCTCTCCGAGCCGGTCCTTGTTTGGAAAGCACATCCAAAAACCCAACTCTGATTGCAGAATGAAAACACCACTGCCAGGACTCGAATTACAGACAAAGGCAGCTCCACAGCAGCCTGTATCGAGTCCACCACTTTTAATTACGACACCCCACGGCAGAACTTCCACAAAACCATTTTTTTTTTTTTTATCCGTGCGTAAAACCGAGTCCCTGAAGGAAGCCCCGCGCTTGTCCCGCCGCGTTCCCCGCTCCTCCACGTGGGCTGTGCTGCCAGATTGACAGGGGTTACCTTTGATGGGAGGCAGATGGGAAAGGGAAATGTAGGGATTAAATCCCTGTGTCCCAGATGATGCAGCAGCCTGAGCAGGTGGCGGGGAGGCCGAGCCCTTTCCATCTCTCATTGTGTCGCGGCGCCGGCCCAGCCTGCGGCAGGGCTATTATGTGATAGAATGGTGAGATGGGAACAGCCAGGGAACTTCTTCCTTTGTGTTCCAAAGGCCACGATGGCATCTTTATTTGATAAAGGAATTGGATTATGTCTAATCCCCGCTCTTGGAGGCGTTTTATTACTTAGAAAACACTTCCTTCAAAGCGCCTTGGCTGTCACGAGCGGGGTGTAAAATACCGCTGGCGGGAGAGGCGAGACAAGTTTTCCAGGGATGAGCAGAAATCCTCAGATCCTTTCTTTGGGGGGGCTGTGTTCAAATTTCAGGCTTTTTTTTTTTTTTTTTTATTAAATTCTAAAATGGAAGCCAGGCTGTGCCTTTTAATGAGCATCTGATGAAGAGCCCAGAGCTGGAGCCACCCAGCCTGTTCCCCACGTGCTTAAATCAGTTTATGCTCCCACCCAGGATATTGTGCAGGAATTTAGATTCTTTCGTAATGAATAATGCATCCATGAAATGTGAGCCCTGTAAATTTAGGGAAACAGGCTGTCAAGTGACCCAAGGAGCAATATTGAGGAGGTGAGTGCCATGAGCACAACACAGAGCACATTGTCTCGGGAACTTCCTTTGGCACCGGTGACCAGACACACTCGGCAGATCAAAATCAAAGCTCAAAGTGGGGAAGAGGAATGATGTGACCAGAGAGCATTCAGCGGTTTGAATCATTTCTAATGCCATGACAGGCCAGTAAACCAGGAGGTGAACTCTCCTGGACCTTAGGGGGGCTCCTGTGGGCATTTTGGAGGAACAGAGGTCATGCAGCTCCCAGTTCCACCAGAACAGGCTCAGCAAACTTCCTCAGAGCAGGTCAGGTCCCTTTTTAGTGCCTGCACTTTCCTGTTCTCTGTGTCCTCACAGCAGAATTGCTTCCAAGGCTTGTCTCATTTCGGTGGTCAAAGTTCCCAGGCCAGAATTTCTGCTGAGTTTTGTTACTGGTGTAGATCAGCCGTGCTGGGAGGAGAATTCTCCCCAGCCTTTCAAACCAAGGTAATCCCTCCCTGGAGCCAAGGAAACCAAACCCTGTGGCCTCAGCAGACATTTATCACCACCTGAGGGCTGGGCAAGGTTCACTGAACTTCAAGCAGGGCTGGGACTGGGTGGGAGCTGGGAGAAACTCTCTGGTTTCATCCAGGGCTGGCCCTGAGCTTGGCAGCTGCAAGGAGAAACTAAATGCTGCTTTTTCCAGAGGAGGCACAAAACTGGAACCATGGTAGAGGTTTGAGGGGACTCATTTCATCAACTCTTTCTAAAAATCAGTGTTTGCTTAGGGACTGGTCTGTGCCAGTGGGTTTAGGAAGGAAGGGGTGGGAGGTGATGCCCGTGGCAGGAGTTTGGAATGAGATGATCTTTAAGGTCTTTCCAACCCAAAACAATCCACGATCCTGTGAAGAAGGAGGGAGCTTCCCTCATCCCAAGGTGCCACAGTGATGTGCTGGGGCCCAAGCCCACCTTTCCAACCCTTGGACCCAAAAGCTTTTCCTTGCTCTCCCTGCCCACATGGGAGATGTGGAGCCTTCTCCTCACTGACCGGTGACCTAAAGCAGAGCTGCCTTTTATCCCAGAGTATTTCACTACACAAGTGCTTTTGAAATAAGGAAAAACGGGGGG
>NC_142263.1:1561803-1616803 GCF_052056855.1 Sturnus vulgaris | reverse complement strand
AGAGCAAGGAATAAATCCCTTCTAAAAATATATTGGGTGAATGCATTAATTTTCCTGTGCACGTGGAAGAGGGTAGGAGAATGGATTTTAAGCTCACTTCATTCTCCAAGACGAATCTTAAGCCTTTTAATTGTTGAGTGTTGGCATAAAAACATATTATTTATGAAGCTGTGGCTTGGTTCTACATGGCCCCTGTGCCTTTTTCCTTCTTTTAAAGCAAATCTCATTTATTTCTTCCTAAAAGGTGCTCTAGAATCTAATATGAGCATTATGAATATTTAATTTTCCAAGCAGGGTTTACACAATCCCTGGTGGCTGGGCCAGTCCCTGGTTTGGGGCTGGAGCAGATCCTTGCCTTTCTGCTCTGCTTGGTCTATTCCTCTCAATTCCCCAGCAGGAGAGAGGGAATGGCTTTAAATTGGGAGAGAGCAGGGTTAGATTGAATATTAGGGAGAAATTCTTCTGGCCCATCCCTGGGAGTGTCCAAGGCTGGGCTGGACAGGGTTTGGAGCATCCTGGGATAGTGGAAGGTTCTGGGGCTGGAACTGGATGGGATTGAAGGTCCATTCCTACCCAAAGCATCCTGGAATTCTGTGATTCCTGCCCATCCCAGGCTGCTCCATTCCCTGCTCCTGCACAATTTGTGTGTCACAATGGGAGGAGAAAGTGCTGGGGACACCCTGGGCTGGTAGAATTTTAGTGGCTTCCTCAGAGGGGAAGATGGAAACACCACAAAACCCATTCCACAGGAGAGGGAAGCTCCTGGTCTGCAGCTTAATCATTGGTAAAAAATGATTTCCTACAGTGTAAAAGATCTAATTGGTCCAATCAAAAGGCAAATTAATGACGGCTCATTTGGAGAAATCTGCATGTGTTCCAGGGAGGAGCCAGGGCATTCCCAGAGCTGCCAAAGCTGGAGTGGGAGCTCTGCAGCACAGAAAAATCCCCCACCAGGGACCCAGTGCTGGCTGGGGCGTTGGTGAAAGACAAAAGTTGTATTCGTTTTATTTTATTTTGTGCTTACAACATGCAGATTTTCCCTGTCACTGCTTGGAATTTCCCTCTGAAAGCAGAGGAATGGGTTTGTGCTCTTAGACCAGCTCCCATATCCACACCAGAAAAAAAAAACAAAACAACTTTTCTCCTGGGAAAATATTTTATTTTCCAGTTTCTGAATGCTATATTTTCTTAGTGGTGTGAGGAGCATTTTCCTGTCTTGCAACCTGACTTTTTTTGCAAACCGCTGAAAATCTGTCCCTTTTCTGTTCTGTAAAAATCAGAGTTCAGGTCGAAGGATGCTCTGGGGTTTGGGGATGGATTCCTCTGGACCTGTGGCTTTTGTAGGTTTATCTCCTGTGATTTTTGTAGCTTTATCTCCTGCCCATACCCTGCAGGGTACAGCAGCCTCAGACAGGGCTCCCTGTCAGCTCACAACCCTCAAAGCTTCATTTTATTAAAAACACACTGAACTCTTCACACCAGCAGGTTCCCACAAAACACCTACCAAAATATTCCAAATTTTCTCTAACACTACAGACAGCAAAAGGTGTGACCCCCCCCCCAAAACACAGAGCAAAAACACCTTGCAGGCTGCATTTTGGGCAGCCTGGACACATCCCTGCCCCTGGCTCCATCACCCCTGGCTCACAGGGCAGTTGTTCTGTGCTCCTGGATATTTCCCACTCTGGGTCCTGCTGGAGTTGTCCCCACGCTGTGCCCAGCTGGGCACCAATGCCTGGGTGCTGCTGTGGGGCGGGGAGGGTCAAAACACCCCAAATTTAGGAATTCCCGCCCCCTCAGCACCCACCTGGGCATCTCCCCCTTTGCCAGGGCTCTCCTTTGTGCTCCCTCTCTCCCATCCAGCCCAACCCCAGCTTGTAAGAGCCAAAAACGAGGGATGGGGACTCCAGGCTGCTCTTTAAAATGCTGATTATTGTACCCAGAGCATTCAGCAATTCATGGGTCGTGGGTGACAAGAGCCCAGCCCACAGCCTGTCACCTCAGCTGTGGCTTTATCTGAAACCACTCTAGTTCTGCTTACAATGCATTCTAAACTTTTCATTGCAGAGCATCTTAAAACACCACAGCCAGCCAATACTTTTACCATTGCCTACAGCCTATGCCAACATTACCACGTTCATGGTACTATTTCCAATCACAAAAGGTCTGTGTGTTACAGTTTAAGCTAGAAGTTGCTTTTCAGTTTTCTTGCAGTGGAAAACTCTGAGATCTTTTCTCTCCTTGCAACATTGGCTTTCTTGCTTGTGAAAATCTTTTTGCTTGGTAAAAACATCTTTTGTTTGAGGTGGATTTGTCCTTTTCTCTGTCATAAAAGTCCCTTCTAACTCATGTGCTAACATCCACTTTGCCTTCTAGTTCCCCAGTCAGGCTGGCTCAGCAATTCTTTTCTTCTCTATCAAAACTTGCCATCATTTCTATTCCTTCTTCAGATTCTCCATTCAAAGATCTTTCTGTTACACACAAAACCCTCATCCTTTCCCAACACCAACTCCAATGTTTTTCCTTGCCAGCAGTTCCCTGCATGAATCTGGGGCATCCCAAATTGTCTCACCTTTCCCCCCTGCTCTGACAAACGCTCCCTGTGCAGCTCCTGTAACCTCCCCGAGCGTCCTTCATCTGTCAGAGATCACAGCCCTTTTACAGCAGGTCATTATTTCACCAGGAATTCCAACAGAAATATTTCCAGTCCACACCAAGAGATCTATTTCGCTTCCCCACCCACCACATTAGCCTCTGAATACTCTCATTATACCATTACTAATTAGAAATTCTCTCAAATTGGCGGCTGCATTAAAAAAAAAAAAAAAAAAAAAAAAAAAAAAAAAAAAGAAAGACAGTGTGCTGAGCATATGGCATAATATCCTATTAATGAACACTCTAAATTCAAACTCAGGTCAGCTGTTCATTTCTTGCTCATGACACCCAGGCAAGAGGGAGAAAAGCAAAGCTTCTTTTTTTTTTTCCCTCCCCTTCTAAAATGCATAATACAGAATGCTGGGATGCAGTGGTGCCTTAGGCCAATGCTTGATTTGATTTGCCTAATTTTTTTTTTTTTTTTTTTTGGTAGAGTTGTAAAAAAATTTTAAATTTTTTTATATATATATATATGCATGGCTAAACCAGAGTGGAAGGCAGTGCTCACCTGTGTGGTGCCTCTTTTAAACCAGCAGAACTGACTCCCCAGATCCTCCTGAGCATCACAGCACACTGAATGTCCTGTGAGGTTGTGTTTTATCCTGTGAGGTTGTTTTTTGTCCTATGAGGCTGTTTTTTATCTTGTGAGGTTGTGTCTCATCCTGTGAGGTTGTTTTTTATCCTGTGGGGTTGTGTTTCCTCCTGTGAGGTTGTTTTTTGTCCTGTAAGGTTGTATTTTGTCCTGTGAGGTTGGTTTTTGTCCTGTAAGGTTATATTTTGTCCTGTAAGGTTGTATTTTGTCCTGTGAGGTTGTATTTTGTCCTGTGAGGTTATATTTTGTCCTGTGAGGTTATATTTTGTCCTGTGAGGTTATATTTTGTCCTGTAAGGTTGTATTTTGTCCTGTGAGGTTGTATTTCCTCCTGTGAGGTTGTTTTTTGTCCTGTGAGGTTGTATTTTGTCCTGTGAGGTTGTTCTGTCCTGCTGGCACCGATGGCTCTGGTGCAGTGATGTCTGAGGACAGGAATTGCAGCACACACACTTCCCCCCCCCCCCCCCCCCATTTTTAGTTAATTGGGCTAATTGTGAGTGGCTGCTTGGGCCAGGGTGGGCTCAGCACCCCCCCCTGCACTGCTGGGGTCACTGGGCTCCTTTTTGGGGGGCCCTGGGGGCTGCAGGGGGGGTGAGCAGCAGGGTCAGGACCCCCCAGCTCCTGCATCCCTGCATCTCTGCATCCCTGCCAGGGATGGGGCAGAGCAGCTTCTCACTGGGATTTTGTTTGCAGTTTTTAGGCTGGATGGGGTGTGAGCAGCCCCGTGTTTCACCTTCCCCAGGATTGTTTTACTCTGGGTTTTCAGTGCCATGAAAGTCACACACAGTAAAAACAGATTCCTGTGCTTCCCTCTCAGCTCTCAGGGCTTTAGGTCCCATCGGTCTTGTTGTCACTGAGGTTTATAAAAGCACCAAATGATATTATGTCAGCTGATTCTTTAATGGGATAATCATTAGCCAAGACCTGAGTAAGGTGTTTTATTTTTTTTTTTTTTTTTTTTTTTGCCATCACTAATTTCACCCCAAGGTGAATGTGCAGGCAGAGCCCTGGAGCTGTGGACTCACTGTGCTCCATGGGGTTTTTTTTTTGTTTTTTTTGGGTTTTTTTGGGTATTTTTGGTTTTGTTTTTTTTCTTTGGATTTGTTTTTTTGAGGGTTTTTTTTTTGTTTTTTGGGGGTTTTTGGGGGGTTTTTTTTTGTTTGTTTGTTTGGTGGGTTTTTTTGGGTTGTTTTTTTTTTAGTTGTGTGGGTTTTTTGGTTTTTCTATTTTATTTTTTTAGGTAAGAAAATCTTTATTAACAACACGAAGAAATAATAAATTCAGAATAAAACTTTCAGGCCACCCCTTCCTCCCCCCTTTTTCTCCTTCTTGACCACAACATACAGAAACCCTCTGGTCAGCCACGTGCCCTCAGTGCCCCGGGTTTTGGTCACAGGTCACAGCAGGAAGGTTGTGACTTCCACAAATGCCACAGGGCTCGTGGCTGCAGCCCTGAGAGCCCAGCATGGGATTTTATCCCTCGGTTCCCTGCTCACCTTCCCTTTATCCAGCACAAAGGATGCACGAGGGTGAGAGCTGAGGTCTGACCTTCCAGTAAAAACTGAAAAAAGTTCAGGCTTCTCAACAAAATGAAACTTTTCCGTGGAAAACAAATATTTTGCCTCATCAAGAATCCAATTTTCTGTCAAAATAGTTTTCATTAAATATTTTCCAAGCAGCCTCAGGTTAGTATTGATTTAAACTGTTGCAAGGGAGAGAGGAACGAGGCTTTGTCTCTACAAAGATCATGTTCACCCAGCAATTAAAATTACAGAAGAAGTGAGGAGCTGCTGCTGCCGCCGCCTCCAAAGAGGGGTTGGTTAATGAAGCAGTCACTAATTATCCTCGTTAGACATCCCAGCGAGTGGTCAGGACCCCGGGAGCAGCAGGCAGAGGGGCTGAGGGGTTTGGGAAGGGCTGCCAGGGATGGGAGCTCTGCCCACTCGGTTCTCTGGGTGCTCAGGGCTCGCTGGAGCTCCTGATGGACAGAGAGACAAATTGTGGATCACGGATCCTTGGAAATCAGGGAGCTGGGACAGTGCTCAGCAGGTCACTGTGCTGCTCCTTTAGGCTTTTTCCAGAAAATCCAACGTCGAAGTGAGTGCAGGATCCACGCAAGGAGCTTTTCTGGGGATGGGGATGGGGAGCTGGGAGCAGGGTGGGGGTTTGGGGGTTTGGGGGTCACTGGAGCCACATCTGCCCCTTCCAGCCGAGTTCTGTGCTCTGAGGGTTAAAGCTGAGCCGAGTGCACTGAAGCCCAGGAAGAACCGAGGTTTTATTTCACTGGCACCGGGGTCATTCCTGATTTAATTATGTAAAAAATTAATGTGAACGTCTTCCCTGGTACAGATAGGCCAGCCATGGAAATTGAATTGGGTGAAATGCTGGTTAAGCTAATCACTCACAAGTCATTATGATGGCTGAGCACAGGGAGGCTGGAATCTGCTGGGACTTCCCAGAGACCTGATTGAAGACCAAGTTTAAGACCCACAGGTTTAATCAGGCAGGATTGGTGATGTTGCACTGAGGTGATTTTCCAGGAGCTCCAAACCATTTGTTCCTGCTGTGAGAATCCATGTTCTGAGTCTTCCCGTGCTCTTCCCAAACCATTCCCACCCTGGCAGAGTGGGCAGAGAGCTGTGCCCTCACTCAGGTTCACCCTGAGCCCCATGGAAAAGCTGTGCCATGATTTTAATGCAGGAATTGAGGAAAAAATCCCAGCCCTGCTCCTGCAGCAGCTTTTCCTCCCTGGCACTGGAGGGCTGCAGGTGAAGAGCTCCTGCTCGTGCCAGGGATGCTCTTCTGTGTCCTCTGGCTGAAAGGAGTCACTCTAAGGCAGTGGCAAGAACTGGATTTCAAATGCTGTCACTGCACACGTGCTCTGTGTGCCAATGCACACCTGCAGGTCTGTTCCTGCACCTGCTGGGTGGTTTTGGGCTCAGGTGAGCTCCAGCTCTGCCATTTGCTGCTCTGCCAGAGGTCTGGGGGCTCTGAACCCCCATTTGGGGGTTTTACAGAACCTCCTGAGAGCTCCCCTTGCCCCCAGAGCCATTAACCATCTTTAATCTGAGTGTGGCTTTTATAACAATTTATATACATTTTAAAGGGAGAAAAGCTCCCAGTCAATATTTAGAAGAGCATGAACAGCTTGCAGAGCACTTTACCCATCTGTTCCCAAAAAATGACCACCTTTGTAGGTGCCTGGAGGGTGCTGGGCCTGAGCTGCTTCCCAGGCTCAGTCAGGAGCCAGCTGATGTCCATAGCAAATCAAGATGCTCATTGTAATGTTCACAAAAATGTAATTTGATTTGCCTTTGTCAACAAAATCTGCGGAAACATCCCCTGCCTGAATAAATATCCCTGCAGGGTAGCACATGCTTTGTAAATAATTTTCATTGTAATCCCCTCTTCCTAGCAGGGTGGAGAGTTGAGAACATTCATCAAGTCTCACATTAAGAAAATAATTTTCTTGTACCTAATTTGTGCAATAAATAAAGTCCACAATTTCTTGCTTCTGCAGCAAGGAAGTGTAAAGAGCTGACACTGGGGTTTTTTTTGACACTGGCTGGTTTTTTTTGATGGCTATCCCTGCCTCAGGCTTGGTGCCAACAACTCCCCAAGAGTTTGGGATTTGGGGCTCAGCATCCCCCAGCACGGAATGAGCCAGAGGAGCTTTAATTGCCAGGAGTGGGGTCAGAGGTTCAAGATCAGCAGTGTCCCATCCTTGACCTGACCTAGAACAACTCCTTGGATGATGCCAAGCCTGGGTTAAGCTTTACCCGGCTGCAGGGGGCTTTGGCCAGGCCTGCCACTAAACTGAGCTTATTTTTTCATGGAACTTGGAGAGATTTTCTTGTTTGCACCCTGTGCTCAGGACTGACTGCAGAATGAGGGGCAGGGTGTTGCTGCAGCTTTATTTTTCATCCTGAATTCTCTCTAGAGGTGGAGCTTTAGCTGTCTGCTCCTTTCTCCTGCTGCCAGTGAAGGTTCATGCAGAAGGAGCCACGGCAGGAGCACAGCCTGCTCCCCAAACCAAGGCTCTGCCCTCTCCAATGGCTTCAGCTGCCTCTGGCCAGGCTTTGGCACCTGCACCAGGTGCTCTGCACCTTCAGGGGTCACCTTCAGCGCTGCTGCCCCTCGGGCAGTGCTGCCAAGCTGCTCTGAACAGGCACAGGGCAAAGCTGCAGGACAGGGAAGGAAACAAGGAGGGCACGGCAGAATTTTGGCCTCTCAGGAGCTGCACCTTGGCTGATGCAGACTCTCAAACTCCTCCTTGCTCATCCCCTGTCTCCTTGGGGAGCCAGAGCTGGGCTCTGCCATGATGGGAGAACACCAAGAACACAGGGAGCACAGCTTTGTTTTTTTTCCCTTGTAGAAATGTAAATCTGTTATTTATATATATATATTTTATGGATGGCATGTTCCTATCCCCGGGCATTTTGCATTGGAATTCAACTCATTGCAAGCCTATTACATGTTCACTAACTATAAACCATCTGATTTATATTCATTAACCAGTCATAGACAGCAGTAGTGGCAGAACTTTAGCACTGGACATGCCTCAGTCGACGGGTGAACTAAATTTCAGTTAATTAAGGTGCCGTAATTGTTGTCCAGTACAAGTGTCTTCAGGGCATTCTCTTTGTAAATAATTTTTCACCCCAACCTTTTCTGCATACTTGGTTGCTGCTCTACAACTTTGTTGGAGCCATAAATAATTAGGAAATCAGCTCTGCTGCCTTTCTGGTAGGAGAAAATCCCTTTTCTGTGCCTTGCCAAGGACAGGGCTGGCATTAATGATTAGCAAAGTGCAACGGGGCTGTGGAGAAAGCAGAAAGATTAGAAACCCCTAAAATAAAAGGGGGGGATCTCATCTCCAGGAGGGTGTTAGCTCAGGGGAGATGTGCTGCAGGATCCCTCCCAGCCTCAGCTCTCCTTCCCTTGGAGGAGCTCACAAGACTGAGCTTAACAGAGCCTGGCTCAGAGCAGGCCTGGAGTGAGCCCTGGGACAGGTGAAATCTGTGAAAAGACAGATTAAAAGTTGAAACCCCCTTGCTTATTTGTTTTGTTCTCTCGAAAGTTCAGCTCTGGGGAGAACCAGCCCTTGTGGAAGGGGACATTTCCTCCTGTCCTTTTACACCCAGCAGGGGGAAAGTAAATGGGAAGGAGTTTCTTGTGCTTGATGTGGAAATAATTGTGGGGCAGCTCTGAAATTGGAGACCTTGGGGGAGGATGGTGCTGAGAGGGAGGGCAGTGATCAGCACTGACCAGCACATTTTCCTTTTCTTTTTGGAAACAGAGCAAAAATTATCATTTCTATAGCACTTGCTGTAGGTTTGGGCTTCCTGGGTTTGGTTTCTGTTCAAGATTTTTCCCTGAGTTCTCAGGGGCTGCTGTTCCTGGTTGGACTGGGATTTCTGGGAGTGCATTATCAGCACGTTCCCCTTGTGCCATCAGCATGGTTTTATTTCAGACAAGGGGCTGGATTTTCACCTGTGCTTTAGGAGTGGAGCAGTGGCCAAGATTCCCCCAGGGATTCAGTCCTGGGCAGCTCTGAGCTTTGTGCTCCAGTAAATTCTGCTGCTCTGCTGAGACACCTCTGAGCAGTGCAGGGGCCACTGGAGCTTCTCCATTTGTCTGCTCGAGCTTCCCCTTGATCTGACAGCTCCTTCCCAGCCCTGCCTGGCAGCAGACATATGCCAGTCTCTCTGATAGTTCATGTTCACTTATTAATATAAAGATTCAACTTCCCCCTCGCTGGAGTAAACCTTGCATGATGCCTCTGACAGTAATTCAGTTGTAGCCTCAATCAGCTGCTGCATCTCCAGGCCATGGCTATCCCGCTAGCCTTTTCCAATTTTTCACTACACCAGTCATGAATAAATCTCCAAAACACATCAGATTGCTGAAAATGGAAATACCAGAGGCAGGCACCAGTTCAGTAGTCAAAGAGCATCACCTTCCTGCAGCAAGCATGCACGCTCTGTGCTCCCTTGTGTGCTCAGCACAGCCCAGCCCAAGGCTCCCAAAGCCCTGGGAGCCATCAGAGCACACCCTGAGCATCCCTGCCCTCTGCTGCTGCTGCCCAGGACCGGGGATTTGCAGCTCCAGGAGCAGGCTCTGCCCTCTCATTGCTGCAGCAGACAGAGGGCTGCGTGTTTGCAGCAGAAAATGCAGCAGCAGGGTTGGGTTTTGCAGAATGCTGCCCTGCCCTCTGTGAAGTGCAGACTGCAGGAGCCTTGTCCTGGCCCTGCTCTTGGCTGGGTGGTGCTGCCAGCCCCCAGCTGGCACCAGGACCAGGCCCTTGGGTGCAGGGAGGATGCTGAGCCTTGACTGGAATCCTTATTCCATCAGTTGGAATTTCTGCTGTAGCTTTGATGCTTTTCTCTGCCAGGGGGGTTCCAGGAGGGGGCTCCTCCCACTGGGGTTTTTCCCCTGTGAATCCCAAACCTCCCCTCTCAGTTACCTGCCCGATGCTGCCTCACTCCCCTGCTTGACCTCTGCCCCCTGCCCTCCTGGAGGTCTCAGTGGTGCCTTTTGAAACTTGACCCGAAGGGTGAAATCCTGGTTGTGTCCAAATTGAGGGGGCCTTGCTCCCAACGTGGGTCTGCTCACCCTTAATCTACCCATTACAAACACAGGCATGGTGCTGCCTCTCCCAGCATTGTTCTGGGACAACTCCACAGAAAAGCAACTGCAAACCAGGATTATTTAAATCGTTTTCGGTCAGAAAATCGGCTAGAACTTTTTTTTAAAAAAAAAAAAACAACCAAATCACTGCTCACAAAATAAATCAATTTTTTTAAAATTAGCCTCCTTAAGTTTGACATCAATTCTATTTCTGTAAGGTCTGTCTGTTTTGTAATTTTGTTTTTTATCTGTGTTGTTATATTAAGCCCCCTGCTAATAAAATGTCAAATTAAAAAAAAAATTAGTACCCCTAGTATTGCAGAAAGCCAATAAAATAAAACCTTACAAGAGAAGCAAAAGAAAATTTCCATCATTCTCTCCTTAACCGAAATCAAAATTAAAGTGTTATTAGAAATTTCATTAGGATGGAGCAGATTGGTAATGAAATTACATCCCAGCTTTCCACAAACCCAATGTATTAAGTAGGTTTGATCAATGATGTTCACACAATTAATTTTGTCTGATTGCTGAGGATTACTTTATCGACAGTCACATTTCACACTTGTGGGGTTTTTTTGGTGTTGTTTTTTTTTTTTTGTTTCCCCAGTAAATTCTCCACGATGTCACATCACACGATGGACAGGCAGCTTTGAAACCCCTGCTCTCCAAGTGGCTTCCAGTGAACCATGACAGGAGCCAAGGTAAGGATGTCACTGCTCTTAATTGTGTTCCTTGTGTGGATAATTATGGAGTTTTTGAGCTGGACAATCATGGGGTTCCTTGATCTGGACAATTGTGGAGTTTTTGAGCTGGACAATTGTGGGGTTTCTTGTGCTGGACAGTTGTGGAGTTCCTTGTGTGGACAATTTTGGGGTTTCCTGATCTGGACAATTCTGGGGTTCCTTGATCTGGACAATTGTGGGGTTTCTTGTGCTGGACAATTGTGGAGTTCCTTGTGTGGACAATTTTGGGGTTTCCTGATCTGGACAATTGTGGGGTTCCTTGATCTGGACAATTGTGGAGTTTTTGATCTGGACAATTGTGGAGTTCCTTGATCTGGACAATCGTGGGTTTCCCTGAGCCTGGGGTGCTCAGGAGCCCTGGGGATCTTCCAGCAGGGAGGTGATGGAGGGAAACCTCGTTCCTGCCCTCCTTGGGCTGCCCGGAGGCTCCCGTGGCTCTGCTGGGATGCTGGGGGGGGTCTCAGTGCCCGTCTCAGGGTGGGTTCTGTGTCCCTGGGCTGGCGACGGTGCCAGGCTGGCACAGCGTGGGCAGATGTGTTGGTTCGGTCTCGGTGCTGCTGTTGGCACAGCTGGCAGCACATCTGGAGGCAGCACTGAGGCAGGAGGGAGAAGGGGAGGGCTGGTTTCAGCCAGCTCTGCTGCTCGTTCTCACTGGGGCTGTCCTGGCAGGATTCTTTGAGGTTTCGCCGTCCTTGTCCGTGGCTGTTTGATTTGTGTGGGCAGGGAACGCTCCTGGAGCTCTCTGTGTTACTGTTGGGTGCTTCACAACATAATTAAGTGACTTTTACACGCGAAAATGAAGGCTGTGATGTTGTGGGGGCAGAGCGAGGTTCACTTTTAAGCTGCAGGAAGGACCTGGTTCCACGGTTTGGGTTTCTGTGCCTTAGAAATGACCCTGGAATTCAGCTGCTCCAGCGAGATTTTACCCGCAGGACTCCGTGGAAAGCTTCAGTAGTTCAAGACCTGGAAAGGGAAAGCCCTTTTCCTTTTCCTAGGGATAACCTTTGCTGTGTTTTGGGCGCTTTCTGCTGAGTCCCCAGCTGTACATTTGCAGTGCCAGGGAAGGGGTGGGCTGCCTGCCCAGGAAGGGGCTGAGCCACAGGGGCACAGCGAGCTCTGTCCCAGCCCCTGGGAGCTGCTTTCCTTCTCTACACACAGCAAAGATACCGGGATCTAATTTTTAGAGATGAGACATCTCATGTGTCAGGAGCTGAGTGAATTAGAATAAGAGTGTGCTTTTTTTTTTTTTTTTTTTTTTTTTCCTTAAAACAGCCCAAAGTTTTTATCAAGATGCCATTTATCAGCCGTGCTGCCAGCCCCTAGCAGTAGGCATCCTGCCAATCATTTTATGGAAATAGGGAAGGACTTTAATGTTTGGATGCCCATCTGAATCGACTCTTGTTCATGTCAGCAGATCTGATGTGAAAGCAAAGGTGCCCCTATGCAGTCTAGTTACCATCAAACCTGTAAGTGTCAGCATTTTAAAGGCAAGGAACACAATGCTGATGGTGGGCAATGTCACTGGTTTAACCTGTTTCAAAGGCATCAGCTCCTGCAGTCTTTGCCTGCTCCTTGTCTCTCAAGGATTAGTTATGCCCCAAGTGCACCTGCTCCGTTAATCTCTGCAAATAATTATGGAGATACCTGCTTATCACCAGCTTCCCCTCTGAACAAATTCATCCATTCATCCCTGCTGGTTACCTGCAGGAGTAGCCAGCAGCTACTTCACTTGGTCTTTAAGCTCTGCGATCTCACATGATCCTTTAAAGCCGTGTTTGCACGAAGCTGCTGAAGTCACCGTCCTCTGCAGGGTCAGCAGGCAGCTCTCCCCAGCCCGGGGATGGCCACTGCAGCTCCTGCAGCCCCAAACTCCACGGGCAAGGTCCAAAGTCACCCTCAAGCCGAGATCAAACCCCTGCGGGGATGAGGCAGGTCAAGGAAAGCTGCTCAAAGCACTGGGGGTTGGTTGGAGAGCCAGGATGGCACTGGCTGGACTGGGCAGTGCCGTGTCCTTGGCACCATCTCCCGTCCCTCTGCCTCCTTCCCTGTTTGTCTTCTCCATCTCCCTGCTCTCCGGGCTGTGTGGGATTTAGAGCAGGGATTTCTGGTGGTGCCTAACACCACTGTGCCACCCATCAGCGTTTCCTTCTCCTGATGTGCTCCACAACCATCTCAGGGCTGCGGGAGGCTGAGCTGGGCACTGCTGCTGTTGGGGACAGGGCTCTGTGTCCCCAGCATCCCTCTGCTCCCTCCCTGCCCTCCGTTTGCAGGGAATTTCCATCATTTTGGAGTTTTTTTGGAGCACAGGCAGCACCGTGGCCCCTCACACGGGCACTGCTGCTGTTGACACTCAAAGTGATTAACATGGGTAGGGCAGTGAGAGGGAAATAAATAACATCCTAATCTCTGGCACCATCATTCCTTTGATGAGAACAAAAAATATGAAGACTGAAAGATCAAAATAACTGTATTAGAGCATGAAAAGGGAAATGCTCTTTTAACCACCGCTGTTCAGATATATCTCCTCAGATCTGACATGCTGTAATATATTTGTAACACAGATATATATTAGGGGGTAAAGCTGGTGATTAATTTGCTTTACCTTTTCAGAGCATATACATAAAAACCTACATTAGCAGAATTAGCATTTTACCTGTCTTTGAAGATCTTTGCTTTGAAATGTATAAAGTCTTGTCGATTTTATGTCTCTCAGAAGAACAAGAGTCGTTTGTTTTTTTGTTTTTTTTTTTCATGGAGCTTCCCCCTGGCCCACCTCCTCTCTGTTTTGCCTGGTGCAGGCAGAGATGCTCGGGGTTTGTCTCTAATTACTGCATCAGCACCCTCCAGGGCATTGCTTTAGCTGCTGCCCATATTCACCCCTCTTGACTCATAATTGCTGCTGAAGCTTCTGAGACTGGAGATCAAAGTATTCGTGTCATTCATGTTTCTGTCAAAGGTCTTATCGTCAAAGCACCAACTATATTTCGAGAGACGTCTGCTTTTCTCAAGAGGAGCACACAAACTTTTTTTTTTTTTTTTTTTTCATTTTCTTTCCCCCCTCCTCCTCGTTGCAATGCTGCTGCGAGGAAGTGCAGGTGAGAGGAGGAGGAAGCAGCAAGGAGCTGTGCAGGCTGCGTCCCTGGAAATTCAGTTATTGATTGTTAAGGAGCGTCATTCCAATCAAAACTGCTGCTCCAAATTTCTCTCTTTGCCTCACCCTTCCCCTGCCTGCACGAGTGGGATGTTGGAGCTGGAGTTGTCCCTGCAGTTTGTTGCTGGTGTTTTGGTGGAGCAGGGTGGCTGGTGAGATTTTTACCTGGAGCTGAAACAGCAGAGATAAAAACTTGTGCTTTGTGGGTTTTAATGCAATCAAAAATCTGGATTCAGACAACTTAGCAGAAACGCCCAGCTCGATTTGTTCTGTTTTCCTTTGGGAAAGAGGCCGTGGCTCAGGGGATGCCCAGTGGGCACAGGATTTGTCCCAGTGCCAGCCAGCCCAGGCACACGTGGGGAGCAGCAGAGCCCCAGCACTCCCTGCCCACCACAGCAACTCCGGATGAGTTTCTCTCCGAGTCCTCAGAATTGGGAGCAGGGAAAGAACTTTATAAAATTCTCCACAACCAGTCGAGCGGAACCTATTTTCTCTCACAATGCAATTAACGGCACCAACATTTACAAAATATGATTACAAGCACTTTGGTTAAGTAGAGGAAAGTATATTAGATAGCAGCGAGGGGTTGATCTTAATGTGCATTTTTTCGAGAGACTTGCATTTTCTTTGTGCAAATAAAGAGGCCCTAAATTCTCCATAGGCACTAAAATCAATGCAGTGGAACCATGATAACAAACACAGGCTCCACTTTTTGCTACATCCCCCAATTAATTAAGCCTTTCACGGGCATGTAATTAGGAACATTAGCAAGTCATAAAATTGCCGTGAGTCTCTAAATTATGTGCTGGCCCTCAGCAATTTGTTTTTAATTCCTTTTGAAGACAATGGCACTGCGGGGTCCCATAGATCTTCATAGCAGCCTACTGTTTACTTCTTTATGGCTCTATGAAGATCTAACTGTTTTCTACTGCTCCCAGATGCACCCGCACTATTTTCTTGTGCGTTTTCATTACCTGAGTTAGATTTAAAGGGAAACAGCTTCGGCTGCCCCGCGCCCGCCCCGCCGCGGGGATGCGAGCCCAGAGCCCGGGGATGCGAGCCCGGAGCTGGGGATGCTCACACCGAGCCCGGGGATGCTCGCCCAGAGCCCGGTGATGCTTGCCCGGAGCTGGGGATGCTCGCCCGGAGCTCGGTGATGCTCGCCCAGCTCCTGGGGATGCTCGCCCGGAGCCCGGGCTGCTCAGCAGCCGGCACCGCAATTTACACACTTTGATGTAGACTGGTGCGAAAAGGCAGATAAATAAATAAACAACCGGGAATCATTTCGGGAAAGGTTTATTTCCCTGTTACTGTGATTTACTCCTCCTTGATGGGAGCGTCTCTTTGGCAGCGGGAAACGTTTGTGCGCTCGCAGGGTCAAGAGCGGCAGAAAGAAGTAAATAGCGGCAGCAAATTGGTTTTCCTTCCAAAATATCTGGGCTCGTTCGCAGCTGGGGGGTCAGCAGGACGATGCCTGGATACAGCAGCGTTGTCACAGCAGGGCTGTGCCGTGGTGGGCACACGGGGCCAGCTGAGGGTTGTAACCCACCTGGGGTTTATTGACCGGTCTGTGGATTAAATTAGATTAGGATCGGATGCAGAGCTGCCCTGCGGTGTGCAGCTCCATGCGTCCTGCCCACCGTGGGCCTGTCCCGGTGCTGCATCCCAAAATTCCGGCAGGCTGGGGGCGGGTGTTGCTTTCCGAGCGTGGCTCACCACGCTTGCTGCTTCCCCCGAGCGCTGGGGATCTGAGCCAATTAATGCTGCAGAATTACAGAGCGGGTTTAGTGGTGGTAATAATAAGCAGAGATTGTAGTAAATGACGGGAATTCTGGCTCGTCTCCATCCAGCTGCAGTGACACCAGAGCTTGTGGCCATCCCAGGACTCCTGGCTGCCTCCTGCACTGTTCTTTGTCCCTTCAGGCATCCTGTGCTGCCCTTCCCTTGTGGTGGCAACAAAACCTCTGTGCTAATGTCCTTCTTAATGCAAAGTGGAGAGCGTGTTATTGCTGGACCAGGGGATGTGTCAAAAAGCAGCAACCCAGAAGGGAAACCGTCCCCAGAATCCTTCATCTTCACCGCTGCTTTCACTGCCTGATTAAGCTTTGTTTTGGGGCTGGAAGAAATATCAAGCCGAGCATATCATAACACTGTGCCTTGTGGTATAAAGCAGCAGCTGGGCAGAGGGCTCTGTCAGTTGTCAGCGAGAGAGGGAAAAGTGGGAAGTGTTTGCAGCATGGAAAACCAGGATAGTCAGGAATAAGGTGATGCTTAAGGGATGCCCGAAGTGCAGGAAGGTTTAAAATCGGCTTGCATTTCAGTGAAATCCTGACCGTGGGGGGGAATGCAGCCTCCAGCTGGGGCAGGGAGGAACAAGTTTTTCCTCAGCTGCTCCCAGCACGTCGTGGCCAGCCTGGAGGAGGGGGAGCAGCGTGCTCTGTGGGTGGGTTTGTTTCTGTCTGCTGCCCTGGGAGTGGCACTGCGTCATGTGAGAAAATTTCAGCTTCCCACATCAAATGCTCCCCGTGCCCCTGTGTGAAGAGGGAAGACTGTGAGTGTGAAGGGCCAGCAGGAAAAAAATACCAAAAACTGGACTGAGGGCCCAGTTCCATGGCTGTGACATTGACTTTTGGCTGAGATCAGCTCCTGGCTTTATGCCTTGTGTGTTGGCCTTTGGATTTGCAAGGCACAAAGCCTGGGATAGATGGGAGTGATGAGAGAGATGGGATAGGTGGGAAAGATGGGAGAAATGCGATAAGTGGGATAGTTGGGATAGGTGAGGTAGATGGGATGGATTGGATGGGTGGGATGGGTGGGGTAGATGAGGTAGATGGGATAGATGGGATGGACTGGAGCGATGCAGCGCCGTGCTCGGCTGCCCCAGGCCCCATCCCTGCTCCTGCCAGCTCCCCAGTCCCATTCCCGACAGGAAGGGAGGAGGATGAGGAGGAGGAAGGGGTCTGCGTTCCTCCCTCCCGGCTCTCCGCGTTATCTCAGCCGGTTCCACCGGGAGCGCGCAGGGACGGGCAGATGGCATCAGCGGGGCTGGAGCAGGGACACGGCACTTTCAGCGGCAGGCTGCCCACGAGGCACATCCCAACCCTTTCCCCCATTGCTGCACGCGAGGGATTCGCCTTCAAACCAAATATTTTTGTCTCGTTGCGGCCAGCGGTCTCCTTTAGCAGGTGCGAGCAGCGCAGCCGCTGGTTTTTTGTTCCAGTTTGGAGGGGCTGTCACTGAAACCCCGGGGCTGGCAGCCCCTCCTGGCCAGAGCTCGGCTCCTGCTCTCGGCAAAGCTCGCAGGGATGGGCAGCCCATGAGCCCAGCCCAGTTCATTGGCATGCACAGCCAGGCAGAGACAAAGGCGCACGGGAGGATTTTGTGCCGTGCCGGGCCCGGCGCTGCAGTGGAGTTTGCCTTATTTCACAGCCACAGTCCCCCAGGATAGAGGGAATGGTTATTAAAAAGCCCAGAGAGCAGTGTCTAACCTTGAGTAAGTGTTTTCTTGTTGTCATCCCAAGATCTAAAGAAAATCCTGAAGAGAATACATGGTGAAGACATATATTATAGTTGGAGCTTTTTATCTCACACATGTGACTTTGCCTATCATGAACTGTACGTTTTTATTCTCACTAGTGGGACAAAACTATATCCCACTGCAGCATATATCAAGAGGAAGAACATTGTACCTTCTTTGCATTAATATAAATAGCTGTTTAGGACCGATTCCTTGGCCAGATACTACCATCTCACCTGTCCTTTATCTAAGATATTTGGCATGTAGCTCAAGTTTGGTTTATTTAGAGTCAGGATACAGCAGCTTTTACATATTAAAGGTGCATTTTAAAAGAGCATTTTCTATTCTAATTTGAGGGGAATGGAGCTCTTTAGGGCATTCAGGGAACGATGTCCATCTGATTTACATTTCCCTTGTTGGAGCAGAGCTGCGTACGCATATTAGGATGTAAATAATAGTGATGGATACATGTATCTTTAAAAGATCCATTTTCTCTTTTGACTAAGGCATCCAGGAGAGGAAGGAGAATGTAGATCACTTTTACAGGTGCAGAATCAATCTTCTAAGACAATGTGCACGACACGGGAGCCAACCCCTCCTTTCCAAGGGGCTCGGTGCCAGGGTAAGGGGTGCAAAGTTCCCCAAGGAGTCGTGTCTGGCATCCGAGGGGAGGCATTTGCTGGTGATTTCCTTGTCCTCTGCTCTCCCAAATGCCCACCCACCACCAGAGTTAGGCTTGCCCAGCACACTTTTGCCAGCACCACCAGCATGCCCAGGTCTGATTTGGGCTTCCAAAGGCTCCCAATCCTCATCGTGCGAGCTGGGAAATGAATTCAGTGCACAGCCAGTGAAGTGACAAATTGTAATTGGGGTCGTGCTAAAGAACGTTGTTTTTGATATTTTGCTTCTCTGCTGGGGGGGCTTGGCAAGTGTAGGTTTGTGTGTTCCCCATTTTATTTTATTGTGTGGCTTAAGGAATTTCCTGGGTTTCTCCCAGATCTCCCTGCCAGCATCACTGGGATGCCAGGATCCATCACATCCCAAAGGCAGCCATACAGCAAACACAGGAAGGAAAACTTAGAGAAAAGGTCACCCCAAGAGAGGCTGAAATGGAGCACGAGCTGAGCTCTGCCCTGGCTCCCCTTTTTTCTGTGAGTTCAGCAAATTCCTTGAGGAAAATGAGAATTAGGAGGATTTCTCCTCTGTGTTGGCATTCCAGAGATGGCAAAGGGAGCCCTGGAGCAAACTGCTGGATCTCTGCTCTCCTGGGAATGCTTGTGTTGTGCTGAAGGCTTTGCTGACATTTACTGACCCAAAACGAGGAGCACGAGTTCACTTTTCGAGTTTGCTGCTGGTAAAACTCCTGGGAAGCGTGGGTGCCCTGGGAATGTGGGGTTGGCTGGGGTCTGATTTCAGGAATACAGGGTGGCAGGTAATCATTGACTGCAGCAGGGGATGTGCCTCTCGGGCTGGTAGCACTTTCTGCTCCCGTGTTGGATTAACCCAGAAACTCCTGCAATAAAACCTTTCCTGGCCAAGGTGATTTGTGGGGAAATCCGGAGCCTCCAGTGAACTTTCTCATTTGTCTTTGGTTCTGGCGATTTTCCCTCCAACTTCAGAGGTATCAAAAGGATTAAAAAAAAAAAAATAAAATTAAAGTCCCTTGATCATCACAAGGGGAAATTAAACCTCTGGGTTTAGCCCTCATTTCCCTCAGCCTTCCAGATTGTCCAGTAATGGGAGCAAAGCTCATTTCCTCCAGGATCCCCTCGGAGCTGGTCACTCCAAGCTGCTGAGGAGGGGAGGGAGCTGGATGTGAGTGATGATTGCTGCAGGAAGGGGATGAGGAGATGGGCTGAGATACCAGCCTGGTGTCAGAGGGGCATGAAATTAAGCAATCAGGACTTGGGGGAAATTGGGGTTGTTTACACACCCAAATAAACAAACTCTCAGCTCTGGAGGACAAGGCAGGAGCAGAGATTCTTTTAACTTCTTCACACCTGAGAGCACACCCAGCCTCTGTGTGGGGAGGAGTTGGTGGGGGAAGTGCTGATGCTGCTGCTTTGAAAGAATTTGTTTCCAAAACATCTTTAGTTGATGTTTCCTGCCTGTGTCTGCCTCAGCTCCGTTTGTGGCTGGCTGTCCCCTGTCCTTGAGCAGGACCCAGAGCTCTGGTGGGACCAGAGGGGACAGTGACCCTCAGTGCTGTGCTCTGAGTGATGGGGTGGTGATTGGTCATGGCTTGGACTCTGATCCTGGAGGTTTTTCCAGCCTAAATGATTCTGTGGCTGTGAAGTGAGAGGGACTGAGCAGGAGGAGAGGGAAGGGGTGGTGTCAGCTGTGTCCCAGGGGAGCAGCAGGAGGCAGGAATTCCTGGAGGGAGGGAAGAGAAGGACACTGAGGAGCAGCAGAGATCTGGCTCCCTTTGCAGCATGAGGCAAAGCCCAGAGATGGGGTTGGAAGGGGTAGGAGAGAGCTGGGCTCAAATCTGATCTTTGCTAATTGTGTGTGCACTAAAATGTGTCAGCTCCCGTTCTGTGCCGCCGGAGAGGGAATTGTGCTGCTCATTAACCCCTGCAGCGCTGGTTTGGGAGCTGCCAGCTCACCTGGAGGTGCTGTTTGTTGGGGTTGGATGTGTGAGTGGACACCGAGGCCAAGATGCTCTTTCAGCTCATTTGGGATGTCATTATTTTGATCATGTATTTACCTTGACAGTGCCCCAGTGAACAGGTAAAACCCAAACAGGCAGCTGAAATCCAGCCTGGGCAGCGCTGCTGTTCTCAGATCCCTCCTCTGGAACCAAGAGGTGTGGGAAGGGGGGAGTGGGATTTCAAAGCCACATCCCAAGCCATTCCCTTCCTTTCCAGCCCCCTGGCTTGGTTTGTGCAGGGAAATGCTTTGGGTTTGGGGAATGGGAAGGCTGAGGTGGCTCAGACTGCAGGAAAGAAGGGAAAAGCATCTCCCCAATGAGCAGAACCATGGGCAGAGCCGGGTGGGCTGGGGCAGGCTGGGAGCCCAGGTGGGCAGCAGGTGACACTAACACGAGGGGACACTGCCCAGGGGCTGAGTGACAGCACCAGTGAAGCAGATCGACGTCAGGCGTGAAGGCAGAGCCTTCCCCTGCTCAGATCACAGTCACACAGGCTCTGAATCACGAGCTTTGCAACCAGCAGGCATAAATTTATACTATACAGATGAGAACTGTGCCTGGGAGACAGAACATCTATCTCCTTTGCACTTATCTGCCACCGTGACACAAACAATCAGAGATGATTCTCTGGCACAACAAACAGCAAAGTGTCTTCTTTGTCTTTGCCTCAAAGGAAAACACTATAACACATCTTTTTGGCCCGTGCTTTTATCACTTACTTTTGTTCAATAATCTCCCTGCCCAGTACAGCGGATTTGGCCGTGTGTGTGCGTGTGTGTAATGGGAAATCTGCCCTGTCTGAGCAGCGGCGTGGGGAGGAAATAAAACACTGTCACCGGGGTTTACAGGGGCTGCAAAGGCTTAACCCCAAATCTCTGAGCTGGATTTTCTGTAGTGCCACAGAGCCTTGGCTTTCTGGGGATGTGGAAGAAGGAGCTCGAGGATCTGGGCAGTGTGGGACCCACGGATGTGGGAAGGGGAATTGCAGGGTACAGCACTGTCACCATGGCACAGCAAAGGGAAAAAAACACCCCCAGGTGTGTCTTAGCCATGGTTCAGGGCAGGATGTTGATTCTGGAAGCTCAGGACAGTGACACTGCTCACTCAAATGCAGTGCTGGGGCTATTTGGGGTCGTGGCCGTGCTGGGAGCTGCCAGAAGGATTCTTGCTTTAGGTGTTGTTTAGGTGGAGGGAGGATAAGCAGAAATGGAGTAAAATACTTGGGGTCTCTCTCAGTTCTGCTCAGAAATGTTTCCTGAGGCTCCAGCAATGGATGGTTTGGCCATGTCCTGTGCAGGAGGAAGGGCCAGGCCCTCTGCTGAGGGGTGAGCACAAACCCTGACCTGATCCCAAAGGTCACAGCAGGAATTGGAGCAGCACTGGGCACGGATCCACGTGGAGCCTCCCTGCCCTGCATCCCAGGGATGTGAGTGGCCCCAGCAATGCAGCCCCGGGGATCCACACACTCAGGAAGAAAAATTGCCTTTCCATTTTACATGCTGCTGGTTTGAATAGGGAAAAGAGCTCCCCTGGCCTCGGGCTTTGGGATGTGGTGGTGTGGGTGCATTCCTGAGCCAGGGAAATGGTGACACTCAGGAATAATTCCACCTGGGCACTTCCCCTTGGCCAAGGCAGTCGTGGGCCGTGCCCTGATTTTTTCAGGCATTAGAACCAGGTTTGCTGCTCTCTATTCCAAAAGGAAAAATGGAATCCGATTGCACCTCGGATGCAGCCAGTCCCTCACACAATATTTCCTGCACCTCCTCTCCAGATAAGCCACCTTTTAAGATGATGTATGGTAGCACTTACCTGTTATAGTGTTCCAGCGAGCGAGGGCTGGGGAGATCCACTCCGGGCTCAGTCACGAGGAAACGGATCCATTTCAAACATAAACTTGGATGAATGGGGCAGGGAAAATGGGAGCCAAGCTCCTAATGGGAAGATTTCACCCCCTAAAATGTTGTGATGAAGCGTTTTGGAGGGAAAAAATCAGGGGAAGAAGAGCTGGAGGTGGGCGGCAGGAGTAGGGGACGGTTTGCTCTTTCTTTTTTTTTTTTTTTTTTTGTTTTCCCCAAAGGCAAGAAGGGGGAAAAACGATTCTGGTGTTTGTTGCATCCCTTTCAGATTGAATTCCAATTTGTTATTAGCATTTTATATTTTCCCTTCAGCTGATTATGTGTGCAGATTAAAAGTGCCTTATCTGCTCGGCGCTCGGCGGGCTGATCCGGAGGGACGCGATCGTTTACACGGGGTGCTGATAATACAGAAATCTCATTCACTGGGGGCTTTATATTGTGTGCTGCTTTATTTGGAGGCACTGCTCATCATCCCCAGCTCTGTAATCTGCATTCCACCGTGCAATTAGAGGCATTCTCTGGCTCTCCACGCCACCCCGATGCTGTGCATCCATCACAGCGCTTCCCTCCTCCAGCAGAGAGCACCGATGCAAATCGCTCCCCTGCAACCCTTATTGATCCCAATGTTTGTTGGTTCGCCGGGAGTTTTAACCCTCAGGAAGTCTGTGGGGCACAGCAAGAGGGACACGAGGTGTTTTCACTGCTCACCCTGCAGATTGTTGGCCCAGCTCAGCCCTCCCACCCCCGGGGGCAGCGAGGGGCACCCCAGATTTCCAGCTGAAGCACACGAATGAAGGATCATTTCCTGACTTCCCCCAATCAATACCTGCTTGATGGTGACTTAAAAACACCAGACAGCTTTCCTAGACCGAAGCCCTTGGATAAATGAAGTTGTCATTGACTTCTGGTGTATCTGGTCGGTGTGAGATCCTAATTAGGACAGGATCACAATAACGGGGGGGGGGGGAATAATAATAATAATAATTGGATCAAATCTGTCTGCCTGCAACTGCAGCACATCATCCCCCTGATACCAACTGGACCCCGTGCTCAGGAGTGAATGGCTCAACTCATGGGTGGATTTGGCTTGTGACTAAAAAATTTCACAAAACTACTGGAAATATTTCCTGGGAATTTTTCAAGAGGGCTTTCAGTTTTCTTTTCTGGTGTTCTTTCCCTGCTCTAGTAAAGAAAAGACTTTGTGCTGAGGAAAATTGTGGTTTTCCATTGCAGAATGGTGCTGCTGCTGAATTTACCATAGAATCACAATGAATTTATCATAGAATAATCGCTGATGCTGCTGAATTTACCATAGAATCACAGAGTGATCACAGCACTGGTGCCATCAAACCTTGCAGCCAGGCTGCTTGGAGCTCAGAACTCACAGGAATAATCCTTACAGCAGCTTTAGCTCAAGTTTGGGGAGACCTGAGCTGCTCTAAGCTCGATCCTACCCTCCCTATGATCTCCTCAAGCCGTGTTTTGTCCCTGCATCCAGCCCAGGTTGCTCCTCCTGCCTTGGGAAGCCTCAGGGATCTCCTGGAGCTGTGGATGCTCAGCAGCTCCAGCTCTCAGCAGCCTGGGGAGCTGCTTTGTGCTGCCCACAGATGTTATTTCAAATCCCAGCCCCAAACCTGGAGCTGCTTTGTGCTGCCCACAGATGTTATTTCAAATCCCAGCCCCAAACCTGCTGCCCCCGAGCTGTCAGAGCTGGCTGCTCCCTGCCTGTGGGGGTTAGGTCTCTCTGTGCTCTTAGGCACCCAACTTGTTGGGTTGTTTTCTATGAGCCAAGCAGCTCATAGTTGCTATAAAGTTGTTTATTGCAGAAGCACATCGGTTTCAAAGGCAAAGCAAAGCAATGGCAAAAAGCAAATGGCATAAAAAGCAATGGTAAAAGCACCAGCTCTCCCCAGTGCATGTTCTTATATAGAAACTTCCCAACAGGCTAAAATACAAACTTGGATCATTACTTCTTAACCTATTAATTCCAGTTTCTTAGCATGCCAGGCTACGTATAAACTACATATATGGTTTATCTTGTTCTATCTGAAAAGTGTAAGCAATATTCTTACTATAGCTTTATTATGTCTGATACAGTTTTTGGAGCCTTCATGGAACTTCTAATATCTAAGACTGTGATTTTCAACTTTTACTAGAACTCGAACTTCTATACTGGTATCTAAAACCCATTCTACTTACTTACTTGCTTGCTTGTACTAAATCCCAAACTTATACCTTTACTTTACGTGTGAGTGGCTTAACATACTTCAACCCATCCAAAGGCTTTCATTCCATCCCTGCACTCTGATTTCTCTCCAAAAAAAAAAAAAATCCAGACTCCTGCCTCCACCACCTGCCCTTTGCCCCTCTCCATCCCCGAGCTGCAGAGCTCCGAGGAGATGGAGGTGTTGGGAGAGCAGAGATCTGTTTATTTGCTCTGCGGGTGCACAAGGGGCCCTGGACACATGGAAAAGACTCTTTGATTAACGTCGGCTTCCTCTTGGCACTGTTTGACGGAACAAGGCTGAGACACTCCATTTCAGTGAGCCTGTGTCGAGCAATGTGTATTAGAGAGTCCTCAATTTCACACGTGCTTACTCCTGAGTGAGTTTCGCATAAAAGGATTAAGGAGAGAGGAAGTGCAGAGGAAATGGGATGTTAGACACCTTGTTAAACGGGCTGTCAGGGTTTCTGGAGCGTTCATTCTAACTCTATTCCACTCTACATAGAGGGCAGGCCATTACCCGGGGATCACAGGGGCCTCTCCGGCGCTGCGAGTCACGAATTACTTTTAAAAAGAAGAAAGCAAAAGCGGAGCTGAAAATAGTAACGTGTGATTGTTGTCCTTGTTGTCGCGTTATTGTGGCGGATGTTTCTGCCCGGGGGGAATCTGGGATGCGATTTGCAGCAGCTGCAGGGAGCAAAGCTTTAGCTGCCCTTCCCCAACTTAGCTCAGTGCCTGGAAGATTGGCTGGGGGAAAAGCGGGAGAGAAGCCCTGGGGCAGGTCAGGAGGGGGAGAAGCCCCGAGGAGAGCAGGGGGCACCTCGTGTCCCAGGCAGAGGCAGCAGCTCCCAGCTCTGCTCAGAGGGATGCCCAAAATCAGGGAGCAGCTCAAAGAGATGCTCAGAGAGTTCCCAAAGTGCTGCTGGCCCAGAGAAGCTTTGACACTGGGGTTTCCCTGCTAGGATGGGCTCTGGCAGGTGCCAGGTGTGTCCCTCTGTTTTCCAGATCTCACCCCAACCTAGGCAAGGTTTCCATGAAGAAAAAGGAGTGTGGTTCCCAGAGCAGAACACCTTTTGCAGGGCAGAGACTCCTGCCCAGCCTGGGAGCTCACAGGGAGGCTGTCAGGGGAAGCAAGGCTGTGCTCAAGGTTTATCAGTAATGCAGCCTCACATCAGCTTGTTTCCTCCAAGTCAGATCTCCTTTAAGAGCTGTGATGAAACAGAGCTTCAGAATCCACTCTATGAGCATCCAAATTAAAAGCTAAATAGGATGTAGCTTTCAGTTTGGCTGTATCTTCATATGTCAACACTCATTACCCTCATATGTCAGAGCTCAGCAGGTTTCCCTCCACAGCTCTGCTCTGTGCTGGGAGCAGGAATTGCCTCCTCCAGCTCATCCCACCCAGTGCTGCTGCTGGGAGCCACGGGACAGTGCTGGGTCCTGGCAGGAGAGCCACATCTGCCCCATCTTTTTGTCCTGTCCTTTTGGGTTCTGCTTTTTATACAGAAATCCCTGGGGGTTGCAGTCAGGAATCATTTGCCAGCATGGCCTGAGGGGCAGCAGCTCGTGGAGGGAGCAGCCAGGTCCTGCTTCTCCATCCTCCTCCTCCCCAAACCATCCTCCTCCTCCCCAAACCATCCTCCTCCTCCCCAAACCATCCTCCTCCTCCCCAAACCATCCTCCTTTTCTCCTCCTCTCATCTCTCTGCAGCTCCACGTCAGGGTTGATCTGGGAGGAGGAAGGAGAACAGAAATGGGGGATTTGGGGCAGCAAAGAGAAGCTCTGACTCCAGCTGAGCTGCCAACAACTTTGGGAAGAGGCAGGAATGTCACTCAGGCCTCAGGAATGAGATGTATTGATAGAATACATGTACAGCATGTCTGAGGAGTAGGAATGGTAAAAACCCCTCAAGTGCCCCCAAACTGCCCTTCCAATAGGGGACAACTCAGGCATGGGACATTCTTGGGATCCTCCAGCATTCCAGGGCTGCTCCCCAACAAAGAAACCTGTTATTCTCCAGGCTGGGTAGGAAGACAGAAAGTCCAGATAAAATTATCATTCCTCACTTAAAACTGGTGGTGGGGAAGAAGCAGGTTTGGCCATAAATAATCCCACACCTGGCCTTTTAATTCAGTTATCTCCTGGTCAGGAAAGTCGGATCTGCCATGTGCTGTGGTGGTGCCAAGTTAATTACTTGAAAATGAGTGCCTGGGGTTGGACCAAGAATTTCTCATCAGCATTCAGCTCCAGTGCCATGGCAGGAGGGAGAGCCTGGAGCATGCTCGGCAGGAGGATGGGAGGGAAGGGCATGGGGCACTGCTGGGTTGGCTTTTCTTGTGAAGGGCCTGGAGCTTGGGGTGATTGCAAAAACCCTGAGCTGGGTTTGGGGGTGCTGGGTTTGAGGTGCTGGGTTTGGGGGTGCTGGGTTTGGGGAGCTGAGTTTGGTGATGCTGGGTTTGGGGGTGCTGGGTTTGGGGAGCTGAGTTTGGTGATGCTGGGTTTGGGGATCCTGGGTTTGGGGGTGCTGGGTTTGGGGGTGCTGGGTTTGGGGAGCTGAGTTTGGGGGTGCTGAGTTTGGTGATGCTGGGTTTGGGGATCCTGGGTTTGGTGATCCTGGGTTTGGGGATGCTGAATTTGGTGATGCTGAGTTTGTTGTCCAGGCTGGGTGTGGGACTGGTGTTACTGGGCCAAGGCTCATTTTTAGGGTGGAGTGGAGGATTTGGGATCAGCAGAAGCAGAGAGGGGCTGAGATGGGTGACAGCTCTGAAAAGAAAGAGCAGCAGGTCCAAACCACTGAGATGCTGCTGCTTCTTCCTCTGGGCCTGGAAATCCCACTCCTGGTGCATTTTACAGGCTGGTTCTGCTGTGGGTTTGGGATTTTTGGGCCGGGGTGCTGCTCAAGCCTCTGGCAATGTCCAGCCCTGTCCTTGCCCACCCGACACCATTAGGGACACCCGTGGCCCTGCAGCCTGAGCCAGCCCCGGGGCCAGCAGGGCGAGGAGGGTGGGCTGTGAAAGCCAGAGCCTCTCCCTCCCCCTCCCCACTCACCAGCTGCATACAAATGTGGATATTACAGGGCAGGCAGCGAGGAGAGGAGGTGCAGCTCCAATACTAAATAGCTGGGCCCTTTAAGCTGTTTGGCCAGACCTTATCGTTAAAAGAGAGGAAAAAAAAAAAAAAAAAAAGAAAAAAAAACTCGTCTCTATAGGATTCTTTGAGTCATTGCTTCTTATGTGTAAACAGAGGGCGGCAGCTTACACAGCAAACTCAGCCTGGAATAGCTTGAGGTGATTAACAGTTGTTTGATTCCTCGAAGATTTCCACATGCTTATGCCAATCCAACTGGGAAAGGCAGAATAAATATTTTGAAATATGCCCCTTCTTTTGTAAATTAGGCATGATGAGTGCTGCTTAACTGTTTAGCTCGGAGTTCCAGCGTGGGTTTTGTTCAGCAAACAGCAACAGAAGGGCTGAGCTGGAGACAGGAGCCTGCAGGCCAGGGCTGCTCCCTGCTCTCCATACCCCAATTTACCAAGGGAAGCAGCAGCTGCAGTGACCTGGCAGCATCCTGCTTGCCAGCATGACTGTCTCACCTTAATCCCCCCCAAATCCCAGTCCCCCAGTGATTTGGGTGCCAGCCTTGGTGTCAGTCTGAATGGCAGCAGAGTTTTCTCCACCAGAGAAAGGTGCTCAGGTGAGCTGGGGCAGCTGAGACAGATACCTGGGGTGAGGGAGATGGGTGGATCCTGGAAAGGGCTGCTGGGGATTTGCCTTGGAAGGGTGGTTTGGGCTCACAGGCACAGCAGAAAAGGGAAATGGGAGAATGAGGATGGATGTGTGCCTGGGCTGCTCCCCATGGTGTGCAGCAGCTCTGCCCCCTTCCCCAAGAGCTTCCCAGCTGGTGCCTACCCAGGGCAAAAATTTACATTTTATATTTGTGGTAAAAGAAAACTTCTTCTTTGAAATGAGTTCTGGCCTTCCATAATTTGTTTCCCCTTTGTTTGTAAACCACAAAGAAATACAGAATCACTTGAACCACAGAGGGTCTGCTGAGCACTTGCTCTGCTCATTCCAGGCAAGGAGGAGAATATCTCAGATTTAGTCCCAGTTTTATAACAACATTTCCCAACCCACCTGGGGACCACAAAAGAGCTTTTCCTGCATTAATGAAAGCACCAGTGCCTCCTCTGATGGGACAGTTCAGTTTTATCTCCCCTTTGCACGTGGCCAGACTGGGAATCACTCCCTCAATGTCACAGTTGGGATTTTCACCAGGGACCAGCAGGTGTTGGGGTCTCAAATTCCCATCCTGATGTGCCTGAAAAAAACCCATTGCTATCCTTCATTCTGATTTTAAAAGTTTTGTTTTACCTCAATCTTCCTTTTCCCAACACCCAACCCACTCTCAGCTTCCCTAAAATTGCACTTTCTTTGTGAAATCTACTCTCAAAAAAAAAAAAAAGAAAAATCTCAGAACTTCTGGACCATACAGCAGCAGAAATATTAAGGCTGAAGGGAAGCACTTTATTTGCCAGATAAATAGGCTTGGTGACACTTTGGATATGTAGAAGGTGGTGAATAATTTCTTCTGCTTGGGCTATATATCCTTAGAGGACTCGATGAATTTTTCATTCTGGAAGATGTGTTCAGGTCATTAATTGCAGTTTGCCACAGGTCTGTTCCACTTTTGTCTGGGTAAAGCCTATCTCCTTCAACATACAACTCATTTACCCTTTGTAAGCTATGTAACATTTGCATTGTAAATTGGTTAGCTTAACTTAATGCACGAGGAACCCCAGGAAACCTCTGCAAAGGCTCTTACGTGTGCTGGTAGAGAAGACAGGGCCTTTTCCTGAGCTGGGGGCTCAGGATTCTCCCTCCCCACAAATTTGGGGCTCCTGCAGCATCTCAGCCCCCCCCCCCCCAGTTGGAGCAAAGCCTCAGTGCTGAGGGTTCCTCTCCCTGGAGCTGCATTGAATTCTCTTCCCAACCCACTCCCAGCTCCCACTGGAGCTGTGTTGGGAGCCTGTGCCTGGGAATTGGGAATTGTCCCCCAAACCCTGCAAATTTGGTGCAAATTTGGTGCAAATTTGGTGCAAATTTGGTGCCTCCAGGCGTTCTCAGGGCTGTCTGGTGCTGTGGCCTCCTGCCCAGGCTGAGTTTTGCTGGAGCTCTGCCCCAGGGCACAAGAAGTGATGCAGGATGCTCCATCCTCTGTGCCAGCTCCCCAGGAAGGGGTCACAGAACCACAGAATGGTTTGGGTTGAAAAACTCATCCCATCCCACCCCCTGCCATGGGCAGGGACACTTCTCACCAGCCCAGGTTGCTCCAAGCCCCATCCAACCTGGTCTGGGACACTTCCAGGGATCCAGGGGCAGCCTCAACCTCCTCACAAATAAGAATTTATTCCTAATATCCAGCCTAAACCTTTTTGTCAGTTTTGAGCCATTCTCTTTTGTCTTATCACTCCATGCCCTTGTCCAAAATCCCTCTCCAGGTCTGTTGGATCCCCTTTAGGCATTCCCAGGCATCAATCTCCCAGCACAGGCAGGATCCCTTGCACTGCCCCATCCTGCTGCCTGCACTTCCAGCAGCCTCTGCTTGCACCAAACAAACCCAAAGAATTTTAAGCTGCTCCAGCGTTGAGTGTCACCAATTCCTCAGAGCGAGCGACATCCCTGGGCTCCCCACAAGTGCAGAGAGGAGCAAGACACAATAAGTATAAATTGAGTGAACTCCAGAGACTGGAATAAGAGCTGTGAAATATTGCTCAGGGCCTGAGAAGCTCCTTCAACCCATTTTCTGAGCTACCTGAGGGACAGGGGCCGAGACTGGCAGACAGCAGCACACAGGAGTCGGGAGCAGCTCAGTCCAATTCACTGTCCCAGTGCTTGTGGCCTCGTTGGAGGCAGGAAAATTCTGAAAGTTTCTCGATGTGAGGTTTGCTGCCCCACTTTTTAAACAGTCTGCAGGGTTTCAGCCAGGCAGCAAAGCTTTGGGAATTTTTCCCTTGCCAGAGGAGACACGGCAGAGTGGGGTTTTGTCCCTCAGCAGCAGGACCAGGGATTTGAAGCTGTGCCAACGTGGCTACCAGCCCTGGGGAGCAGTGGCTGTGCCCACCGGAGCTCAGTGCCACTGAGGCACAAGTTCTGCCTCCTTGCACGGTCCCCTGTCCCAGTAGAGGAGGGAAAACCAGCCAGCAATGAGGTTTTGTCTGCTGGATTCCCAGAGGGATCCCTCTGGATGAAAACTGCCCAGGAAAGGAAGGAGCTGCCCATTGCACATCTCTGTGGTGGCTGGAGATGCCCTGCCTATTACAAAGTGACCCGTTTGTGTATTTTTTTTTACTGAAAAAAAGAAAAAAAATCGCGTGAGAATTAGCACAGCCTCCCCCTCCCGCGGCAATCAGCACCTTTGCCTTCCGGGGAGCTTCCCGGAGCTTGGCACTGTTTTAATCTCCTCAATAAGAGAAGATAAAAGAATGGAGCAGCTGATCCGATAGGCCGGGGGGATAATGGTTGGCATTCTCTGCCTTCAGATAACAGCCTGGGCTGGGGAGGAAATCATCTCTGCGGGAGGAGCTGCTGTGTCCCGAGGGATGCAGCGATCACCCCGGGCAGCTCCAGCCTGGCCTTTGTCCCTCCTGTCCCTTCCCCAAAAAGTGCCAGCCTGGATGGGAGGAGCCCTTCAGGTGTGAACTTGCGAACCCTGCAGCTCTCAGGTGACTCTCGGCTCTGCTGCGATGTTTTGGGGTTTTGTTGTTCCGTGCCCAAGGGGACTCACAGCATCTCCGGATCGTGACCCCTCTTCAAATTGTGACCCCTCTCCAAATCGTGACCCCTCTCCAAATTGTGAGGCCTCACCTGGAGCTGCAGGAACTCCTTCCCAGGGAGGGAGAACATCCAGGATGTCTGGGATGCACAAAGCCCCTCTCTGTGCAAGGAGAGGTTTTCCATCCAGCACCAAGCACAGATGTGGGCTGGGAGCTGCCAGGTCCCACCGTCCATTCCCAGAGCTCAGAACCAGCCAGGTTTTTCCACCCTGTCCCTGCCTGTGCCTTCTCTCCCTGCACTCAGAGCTGGTCTCAGCTGAAGCTGAGCTGAAAGCTGCTTCCATCCCATCAGGGCTCAAACCTTTGTTTGCACCCTCATCGTTCCAGGGACACAGCCACATCCCAGCTTTGTGCTCGGGAGTAGAATCCTCATGGAATCAGCGAGGCTGGAAAAGACCTTTAAGATCACCCAGAAGCAGCAGAGGAGGAGATGGGGCTGTCACCGTGTCCCCTCTCTCTCTTCTCCCTCCCTTTCCCCTCTCCTCCAGCACAGCCCAAGCAGTGACAGCACAGACCCCACTCCACAGCTCAGTGCAAACCTCCCACCCCCAAAATCTCTGAAACGTGCAGCAAAGAGCAAACTTGATGAGAAAACTGAGTATCGGGGAGAATCCGTGGGGAGCTGTGATATTCTCAGTGTGTACAAAGCAGTGTTTAGGACATCTCAGCCTGAGATCGTTTTTCACCTGGATCACTGCCCCGTGCAGGATCAGCCACCGTGTGCTCCCCTGGGGCTGGAGATGGGCTCGGTTCCTGCCACAAAAACAGGGGGGAAAGGAGGGATTTATGGCACCAAAAATCTCCTAAATAGCTGTTTGAAGTTCCTTTTCTTAACACGAACCCTATGAGCATACAAAGGCTGGGGGTGGCTGGGCAGCTGCTTTTGTTGCTTTAAATCTTTTACTGCCCTGCAAACCTGGAATCATGTCTCTGAATATGGGATATTCTGAATTCAAACTCAGTCAAGACATACTGTGATTTCTAAAAATTGATATGGAACCAGCAGATGACCTGCTCTGGTGTCCAAGTTAGCACCATCCCTTGCAGAGATGTGCAAATCACATCCCTGCAAAAATCTGAGGATTCGTTTTTTGGGGGAGTCCTTTTCTCCTCACTAATAGATAACTACTAAAATACTTTGATCAGTAATTTTATTCAGGGATCCCAAAGCACTATGGAAATACAGATTGGGATTCCTGGGACGTTCTGTGACAACCAGAGTTCCCTGCAAACCAAGGGTCAAAATTCCAAGAGCTCATCCTTGGAGCAGGCAGCAAGTCCCAATCCTCGTGGCTGAGCTGATGCCATCAAATCTGTGTTTGCCATGAAGAATTAGGATCTCCAAGAGGCCTCCTGGCCCGTGCTTCACACATGTCTGTCTGTGCCTCCTCGCTGCCCATCCCTTGGATCAGTTCCTGGATTGGGATGGGCAGGAGTGTCTGGAAAGTGGCGAGCAGGGGAGGGGATGTGAAGTAGCACCTTCAGCTGAATAAATCAGGGAGGTTACCAGCAGCCTGCCACAGCAAATATGCATGTTAAATCAAATCAGATCTGCTGCAAGAGGAAAGATTTAATGGTAGGGGTTTGTTTGCTCCCCACCATAAACACGGAGATGTGAGCACTTCATGGTGAGAACATCTGTGGACTGGGCAGGAGGTGTCAGGAGCTGGATCTAACATGCAAGGCTTCTCTTCTGTGGCCAATTAAACAAATTGCAGCAAAACAGCATTTTATTAGTATTTGCCCATAGCAGTCTCCTGCTGCAATAAATTTCCTCCAGGCACTCTGGAGGAAGGGGAGGGGAGGATTGGCAGGGAATGGAGGGAGAGCTCGCCCGGCACAGCCTCGGGGGCTGCTCTGTTCCAAAGTGCCTGTCTCCAAAAACAACTGCTCTGCTTTATCATAAACACCGTGAGTTATGAGCTGCTCTGCAGAGAGCCCTGCACAAATAATAATAATGAGGAGGAGGAGGAGGGAGGCAGGGCTGCTTTCCCAAAGCAGTGGGACCTGCAGGTCTGGGAACAAAACTTAGCCCAGTGCCTCTCTGCTCCCCCCCCACCCCGGTTTAATTACAGCTTAAATTCTCTTAGAATTCATCCTTACCCATTTGGCCTAGCCCATCCTCTTATTCCCATGTGCTTCTGCTTTTAAGCACAACTTTTGTCTCTCTTGCAGTTTCTTTTATTATTATTGTTGCTTTTAAGGGAGAGCTTGTCTCTTTTTTTTTTTTTTCCCACGCAAACGGGGGCTGCAAAGTCGGCCAAATCCATCCCCAGCATCGCTTTGCTGGCAGTCCTTGGGATTTCTCGGGTCTGAATATGCCAACACATTTCTTGGCTGAGGGCCTGGCACAGTCACAGGCAGGAGCTGATGTTTCTCAGTGTGGTATAGCCGAGGCACCTTCTGTGCCTTGCATTTTTTGGATGATGGAGAGCTCGAATGAGCGATAGATTTGATTTTTTTTGTTTGTTTTTTTTTTCTTTTCCCCTTTTTCCTTTTCTCTCTTTCCCTTTTCTATTCTCTTTCCTGGGCCAAAGCACCACCATCCAGTTGATGGATTCCCCATCCCCACTGATAACCAGCCCTCTCATCTCTCTCACACTCCAAGGGAGGAAGCACTTCAGAGCAAACCATCCTCTCCAGAGAGGTCCTGGGACAATGGCAAGCACCAATAAATACCCCAAATCGCCGAGGTTACAGCAAACAGATGGTGTTCTGCTGCACAGACACTCTCAGCCGGGGAAGTGCTGCAAGAAATGACCTATTTGTTGCTTGGTTATCTCCATATTTTACGTTGGGAGCACCATTCATATCCAAGCAGTGTCACCATTATCCCGGGAATTCCTCATTTCCCAGCACAGTTATTGACATCCCACGTTCCCAGCAGCCTCCTGTTGCTGCTTGCTCTTCCCCCTCCCAACTCTCCAGCATGATCAGGTGAAGAAATAAATAATTCCACCTGCACTGCTGATTGATAGCAAATTAATGTTCAACAGTCACCTCCTTCAAAATACGCTGCTTAAAACCGCCTCAAAATGTGCAGTTTTTCTCCTTTTCCTTTCTCAAGAACAACAAAATCAAGGCAGCAGGTTATTAGTGGACATTAATTATCTATTTTTAATGAATTAGCTGACCAGCCTGGCTGCTGATGGATTATACCTATGAAATTATATTGCTGTTGAAACACAGGATATGTTTAGATGGCATCAGCCTCTTGACTTAAGGATGGATTTGATTTATACTTCATTAACATAATTCCTAACACACGGCTTCTTTGGGAAAGAAAATTAGTGTCTAACCAGGAGCTAACAAGTTTAATGGCTTGCTTGAAGGAAAACATAACCATTGACTGTGAATAAGCAACTAGAGGCATTAATATGTTATTTGTTGTTGTTGCTCTTGGGTTTATGAATCTATATTTGTGGGGGAACATTCCTGCAGTGCTGCTGTGGATAGATGGGTGGAATTTCCTTGTGTGTGTCTAACTTGCTATCAGGCAGGGAGGTGCTGGTGCTGGCCAGGCTGCTCAGGGTGCAAAATCGACCTTCCCAGTGCTTCCCAGTAAGCTGTGGTGATGATGGGATCAGAGGCCACATCCATCATCCTCTTGGGTTTGGGTGCCAGTGTCTGGAGCTGCTCGTGGAGTGGGAGGCTTCCAGACAGGATTCTCATTTATTTCAATTTTGCAAATGCTGGGTTTGCTGCAGATTCTCTGCTCCGGTTTTCTATCACAGAAGGCTTAGTTAAATAGCTGGTGTGCCTCTCCTCTCCAAAAGTGAACCATCCATTTTTGTTCTTTAAATTATCCCCTGCTGGCACACAAACAGCACAAGAAATCAAAGCAGCCCGAGACATCCGGGTTGGGTGCAGGAGGGAGATGAGCTCAGCCAGGGCAACACACCCTCAGAGGAATGAGCACTTGGAAAACTGAGATGGAGAGGGACAGAGGGAGGAGGAGGAGGAGGATGGCTGCACTGAAACCAGAAAGCACAAACCCTCCAGAACTTTGTGCTTTAAGCTGTTGACGGTTTTTAGTCTGTTGGTGATATTTTAGGGGGTTTTAATTGTGTTTTGTACCTGCCTGATCCGGAGGGCTCTGGCTCTGGAGGACCCTTCCACTCCCTGCCAGGACCTGGCAGGTTCTCCTCGTGTTTGGCATGCTGACACCTCGGGCTGTGATTAATGAGGTGCTCTTCCCTGCACTGCACCGATCCCTGTTAGATTTGGTGCTTATTAATTACAGCACAGCACCGTCAGCACGTTTGGAATTGGGGTCCCTGCTTTTCTAATTCCCTTCTTATTTCACGTTCCTTTTCCTCCCTGCTTCCCTCTCACCTGTGTCTCCTCCTGCTCGGGGCTGGCTGATGGATGAGCTTCCAGCAGCCGTGGATTCCACGCTGCCTGAGCCGAAGGTCAGCGCTGGGAATGGCTCCAGGAAAAGCAGCTGTTCAGCAATTCCCACCTCAAATCCAGTGTCCAGCTCCCTCCACACGCTCTCATCCCCAGCCAGCTCCCCTCACTCGTGCCCAAACCCGGGGCTTCTCCACCACTGCACCCTGCAGCCCTCCTTGATTTCATAAAACCTTTTATCGTTCAGACTTGGCTCGTCCTCCGAGTTAAAATTCCATGCTCAGTGCTGAGCCCTGGGGTTTGCTCGGGGAGAGGTCACATTTTATCTGTGCCTGCTCTGCTCTTGCCAACACTGCCACTCCTCTCCTCGCTGTTAGTTGGGTTGCAGGCAGGACACTGCCCAGTTTGTTTTAATTCCTAACCCACTTTTATCTGAAAAAACCTGATCCCTGTGAAGGGAGGACAGTTTCTGAGGACAGAAACCAAAACGCTGATGGTTTTAACTGGTATTTGGGCTGGGGCAGGTGTGGGTCGTGTGCTGGGCATGGGACACCCAGTGAAGGACACAGTTTGGCCACTGAAGGGCACGGTTTGGCCACTGAGGTGTTGCAGAGGCTGTGTGCAAGCTCTGGGTGTGCTGGTTCCAGCTCAGACTCATCCATGGAGTGGAATTCAGGGTGGCTGCACCAAGTGACAAGGGCCAGGCTGTGACACCATCCCTGTGAGTGCTGGGGGGCTGTGGGAGGCTGGCACTGCCAGCAGCCCCTGAATTGTGCCCTGTGGGCACACGGAGCACTTCCCTTCACCTGTGGCTTCACCTCTGTGAGAAGGCAGAGGTGATAAGAGATGAGCACACCCAGCCCTGCCCGCAGCCACTCACCTGCTAAACCCCCTGGCAGGAAGGGGCAGGCACCATAACCACGCAGACACAGCCCCCCATTCCTGTGGCTTTCCAACTTTCCCCTGATGACAGGATTGCTGCTTCATTCCCAGCCACTGTTTAGCTCCTTTACAGCACCGAGGTACACACCACAGTAATTTATACTGTCCTCCCCGATCAGCTTCGCCCTCTTTTACATCTTGCCTTGCAAATAATAAGGCAGCCCACAAAGCCATTTGTTTCCTAATGACAGGGGTTTCCATAGTGAGCAGATTAAGGAGGAGGAGATTAGAAGATTATACACCAGGCAGGACTCACAGGTTTATGGGGCTTTGGAGATCCAACGATTAATGCATTTCAGAAATGAAACTTTCTTTCGTGGCAGGTAGAGCGGAGGGAACCGGCTGTTTTAATTGGCAAAATTTATTTTGGCAATTTTCGTCGAGGATGCTTCGAGCACCCAGGCAAGGCTTGCACATTGTGCAATTATCAGGTCCTGCTGCTCAGATGTTGATAAGGGTTGGTAGATTTTCTCCATCAAATTTGCCATGGACGAGCCCTGGGTGAGCTCTGTGAGCTGTGTCTGCCCAGGCTGAGCCTGTGCCCTTTCTCATAAGGGTGCCAGGGCGCTGGGATGGCATTAATTGCTTTCTGTCTTCAGTGAAGGAAAGAGAAAAGCTCCTTTTCCACCAGAGGAAGGAGCAGAGCTGCTTTTCCATGGGGGCTGTAGGTGCCAGACGTGGTGTTGTCATTTGTGGTGGCACTGTGATCACAGCCCAGCGTCTTTGTGCTGGCCAAGGGGTGCCAGGGGATGCTCATGATCTAAAATACAACAGGGGAGGGAATGGAGATAATGTCTGGGACATGTATTGGGGCAAATATCTTCAGGGGAAGGACTAGGAGGTTCAGGAAGCCCCAAATCCACATAAATCCTATGGAAAGCAGCACGGTGCTAAGGGTGAGCACAGCAGTGTCCTGGAGCAGAGGGGTGCAGGTAACCAAGGAGTGCTTGCAGGGTGTTTCAATTCCCCACAGAGAATCCCAGGTTTGCATCAGGAAGCTGAAAATGAAAAAGTGTGGGAGAGACCCGAAATATCTTTTATAGCCTTTGGCCAAAAGAAACCGAAAAGGAAAAGAGAATTGGGAAAGAAACTGTGACAGTGTTCTTCTCGTTAATTTTCTGATGAAAAATCAAAACAGCAGGAAAAGAAAAAAGCACTTGCTTTCATTTTGTTGAAAACCCAATTTTCCACGAAAAGTAGGTTTCAGTGGAAAATTTCCACCTCTCCCTCATGAATTGTTTCAGCACTGGCAGCCCCATCACAGCCCGTGGCTCCAAGGGTGTCTCAGAGCTGGAGGAGAAGGATGCAAAGAATCCTTTCCAGTGAGCCAGGAGGACAATTCCTGGTCAGGTGCCTGAAAGAGGCTGGGGACACTTTGGATTCTGATCCAGATTTAGATTTGGATTTGGATTTGGACCCTGACCACGTCCAGCCAGGCCAGGAGCTTGCCTGGGTTCCTCTGTGGTGTCTGTGCTGTGGCACCAGCACCTCCCTGGCACTGTGCTCACCTGGCAGGGCTCAGTGCCCAGGGCAGTGTCCTGCCCTTGCTGTGGCTGAGGAAAACCTGAGGCTCAGGAAATCAGGAGTTCTCTTGGCACCAGCCCAGCTCCTCCTTGTGGAGCAGCATCCAAGCTGCTCCTCCTCCAGCACCAGAGGTGCCACACTCAGGGCAGGGCTCAGGGCAGCTCTGGCAGGGTTTGGGGACTGGGGCTGGTTTGTTCTTCACCCTGGGCACAGAGGAGCCACAGATTCCACAAGTTCTTTTGGGAACCCCTTCCCCTCTCCCTGGAGCTGGTTCCTGCAGTCGGTGCCTGTCTGTGCCAGCAGACACCTTCTCCATGACCATCCTTCTGCTTCCCTCCCCATTGCTCAAGTTGTTTTCAATTGACTGTTTAAAATGAACAAAAGGGCTCAGACAAAGCCAGGCTGGGCTGTTGTAAGCCAGGCTTAGTTGCCATCCAGGCGTGGTGGCAGCCTGGGCTGCGGTTCCTCCTTCCAAGACGACTCAATCAACTTTGGCTCCTCCAACAATCCCCCAGCCCTGCCAAGAGGACAATGGAGACAGGACTCCTGAAGCACGGGGCTGGGGGAGCCCTGTCAGCCTGGATTACAGGAATGCTTAAGAGTTAATTAAATTACAATTTGCTATGCTGCCAGTTCACACGAAGCTGCAACATCTGTGGAGGGATGGAGGGCTGGGGGGAGCTGGCCAGGACTGAGCTGCTGTGCTGAGCTGGGGCTGGGATCTCCACCTGCTCTCTGGCAGGGCTGCACAGGGAACAGGAATGAAAAGAGCCTTATTTCTGATACAGTCAGATCTGTAAAAACCTTCAAGTGGAGCAGGAGCTGGATGGGGGCAGGTGTTTGCCCCAGGTACCAGGAACTCACTGGTGAATCAGGTAAAGGTTCAGCTGTGACAATTTGTAAAAGAATTTTTTTAAAATAGGCTAGAAAAATATTTTAGGGGCTTTCTGCATTTTCTTTAAACTCTTGAGACTCGGTTTTTTAAGACTTTCCTCCGTGACCACTGGTTTTATACATCTATTGAATTTTCTCATTTCCCCTTGAATCCAGGAGCTTTAGGAAACTTATCAGACTCTCTCAATGGTTTGGCAGTCCATTGGCAGTGTTGTTGTGTCTCTGTATCCCTGCATTTCATTGCTTCCAAGGCAGAGGACTCTGAGCCTGTCAGTCTTTTGAATCTGCTGGTCAGTCTCTCTGATTTTTCTTTCTGTTTTCCTGCTTGCAGCCAAATTATTAAAGGCTGAGAGCAGGAGCTCGGCTGCAGACAAGTGCAGGCACATGCTCACAACCTGAGGAGTAGCAGGCGAGCACTTCTGCTGTAATAAGCTCCATGCTGTGCTCAAAAAGGGCACTTAATTTTTCATTCTTAAATGCTGTGATGTTCTTGTCTTCCGGCTTCACCAAAACTCCTCCATGGAGATGGATGGGCCATGCAGAACACAGTTATCAGAAAGATTAAGCCAGGACTTGTCATTTTTTATATCAGCCAGCAGTCAGGTTGACGAGTGATGTCCTCTTAGCTCCTGGGATGCGTCCGGCACCTTTAGTGCCAGTAGTAAAAAGGACTATAAAAAATACCATAGAAGAAAGGGTAATGATGAAATTTAACTGCTCCCTAGCACACACCTGGGGTCTAGTAATCTGGAAATGGGGGGTTCAGGTGCTTCATCTTTTACTGCCTTGTCCTTGTCTGTAAGTTTAAGGTCCTTCCACTGAACCATAACATATTGTGGTCACTGCCAAGAGCCAGTCCTTGGCCCCTGGGCAGGCAGGGCAGGCAGGCAGGGGATGCTGAGCACTTCTGCCTTCAGCCAGCTGGAGGAGGAGGTGCTCAGCTCGGAGGACTCCACCCCAAACTGGGACATTTGTGCTGGGGGCATCCTCGTGGCAGCTCCCTCCCAAAGAGAGCACGGTCACACCTGGTGGGTGCTGCCAGCTCTGCCAGGGGTGGCACACACACCTGGGCAGGTGAGTCCCTCTCACTGCGTGTGGCAGCGTCCCTCAAAGGCTGTGGAGGCAGCTCCATGGTCTGTACAGACCCAGCCAGAATCCCTTTATCACATCTCAGGACTGCGGGCCCGTCCCGCTGTTATTAATCTAAGAAACAACTGATACTAAATGATCATGCTACATTAAATTTATAGACCCTTGCATATAGCTGCTATTGATCTTTCCTCAAGCATCATAAATATGTGATGGAGTGTGCATGGCAATGCTTTCCCCCCTGTCCATTAAAGGTGGTTAAACTTTTCATCTCTGGGGCGGAAATGGGCGATGGGTCTCTGCGGGCAGGGCCAGCCCAGCCACATCATTTGTGTTTTAATTACTGGGAGGTGCAGAAAGCTTCAGCAGAGCAGGAGGGAAGAGCTATTGCCTTCCTGCTTTCCCTAACTTGTCTCTTTTCCTCTCCTTGCCCAGGATCTGTCACTTTTCCTTATCCATCTCCTGTCTCCGAAGGGATGCAGAGGTGTGATTGTTTCTAATCCCTCATTCCCAGTCCTGCCCTGCTGCTTACAGCAGCACATCAGAGCAGGGAGATCATTCACAGAAACCCAACCAGGGCTTGGCCTGGATTTGGGAGAGCAGCTTTCCCCCACCCTGATCCTGTCCAGCACCTTCCAGGCTTTTCTGTGGTGTCCACCACGTGCCACCCTGCCCAGGGTGGGTGACACCCCAAGGGACACCACACCCAGCACACCCCTGAGTGGCACAGGAATGGGACAAGGACACCTGGGGGGAACCACCCAGACCCTCAGGTACCGCTGTGATACAAGCAGGGAAGGGAGATTTGCAAATCATCCTTCGGCATAGCCTGGAACAACTTATATCCTGGAGCCATCTAGGGGCGAAATCCCGGCTCCATGGAACCGAGGGGAGCCGTGCCTCGGGTTCAGAGGGGTCAGCACCGGGGGAGCAGCCAGGGTGGCACTCTCACATCACCCCAAACTCCTGCTGAACCATTGGCACACTGAATATCTGAGAATCTGTCTCTTGGTGCTTCTGCTCGGGCGCTGAGGCTGTGCCAAGTCCGGGCTCAACGAAGGCCCTGGAAAATCGGCTGAAAATCTTTTGGCTTCCTTGCTTCTGCTGATAATTTGTGATGTTTTTCAAGTGCTCATTAAGAAGTTGGTTCTTGAAAATAGCTTTGGCAGCATGAAAGGTTACAAAGCCCAGAATCTGTATAGAAAAGGATGGGTAAAGAATGTCTGTAAGTTTAGAAAGAAAAGCAATGCTTGGCTGAGCCCCTCTGTGCAAGCCCAGGAGACACCTCTGGCTGTGCCTGGGAGGGCAGGGGGGCAGCAGGGACTGTCCCTAACCTGTCCCCAGGTGTCCCTGTCAGTAACTGAGACTCCAGCTGCTCTCTCCTGCTTTTCCTGCCCCTTTGGCTCTCTTTTCCCTGCAAATTCCCCGTGAGCCTGAGCTCAGGTTCAGAGACATCCCACAGCTCGACTGCACTGCTCCAGTTGCCTGTGTGAAAATGGGGTCAGGGATGTCTCTGCAAACAGGGGACCCTGGGCCAGGAGGTGCCACCAGCGTGCCCAGTGCCCTCTTGACAATTAGTTCCAATTGTGATGGCAGAGAGGGGATAACTGGTGAGCAGCACAATACCCTCAGTCTAAATTATTCCTCCTCCTCCTCCACAAATGTCATAGCAGAGATTAGCCATCATGTGTCCTTAAGTATCCCATTTATCCCAAATGACTCTGAGCATGTTAACTGCATTTAGATTAAAATGAGCCTTTATACCCACAGCATCTTCCCAGGCTGGCCCAGCCCCTGCCTGGCCCCTCATTCCTCATCACAGAGCTGAGGATGTGGAGATAGCTGGGGAGCACAGCAATTCCATCTGCCAAATAAACCTTGTTCCAGGACAACTTTAAACCCCACAAAATTCTCTTAATTTTGATTTGCCAATCGTGGATTCTTTTTCAATTAACCTCCAAAAGCACCAATTAGAGAGAATAGTGCCACGACCACCTAAGAATAGGCTATGCCAAACCCTCTAAAAGTGTTTCAGCACCAAAAATTAATGATGAGGGTCAAAAGCAGGTTGGAAGGAAGAGTCAGCTTTGAATGGGAAACCCCTGAATTAATGTAAGCACGAGCCCAGAAAGTCTGTGGAAAAATTGAGGTAGATTTAATTAAGCTCCTAATTATGCAGCCAAGTTTGTCTCTGCTAAAGAGTTTCAAATGTGTTGGAGTCTCAATTTGAAGAGTCTGCACATTGAACCTCAACATCTTCCTTGGCTTTGTGACTCCTTCCAGGGAGGGATTGCTGGTTCCCAGTGCTCCCAGTCCAGCCCCACCTCCCAAACACCAGGCAGAGGGCAGAATAAACCCCCGTGCATCCCAGTGAGTTCCCACCATCCCACTGAGCTCCAACCATCCATCCCAGTGAGCTCCAACCATCCATCCCAGTGAGCTCCCACCATCCCACTGAGCTCCAACCATCCATCCCAGTGAGCTCCCACCATCCCACTGAGCTCCCACCATCCCACTGAGCTCCCACCATCCCAGTGAGCTCCCACCCTCCATCCCAGTGAGCTCCCACCATCCCAGTGAGCTCCCTCCATCCCACTGAGCTCCCTTCATCCCACTGAGCTCCCACCCTCCATCCCAGTGAGCTCCCTCCATCCATCCCAGTGAGCTCCCACCATCCCAGTGAGCTCCCTCCATCCCACTGAGCTCCCTCCATCCCAGTGAGCTCCCACCATCCCAGTGAGCTCCCACCATCCCAGTGAGCTCCCTCCATCCCAGTGAGTTCCCTCCCACCACCCCAGAACTGGAACACCCAACCCCCAGCCTGCCCCAGAGGCCAGCTGGAGACCCCCCTCCCCATGCTGGGGACCACCACCAGGGCACGGGGTGGCTCCCAAAGGCCATCAGCCCTCCAGGAACTCTCATGCCCATTCCCTGTCCCTTCCCTTGGCACCGAGCCGTGGTGACAGTGACACTGCTGGGGCTGTCCTGGCCAGGGCAGTGCTGTGCTGGTGTGGCTGAGCCAGCAGCACTGCAGCAGCCAGAGAGAAGCAGGTTAGGGAGCAGGAATGACACAACTTGGAGGAGCCTGCACTGCTTTTCTCCTCTCGTTAACGTCCCCCAGGGCCCACGGTCTCTTTAGTGCTAACACAGTAACGAAGGCCACAGCCTATTAATTGCAGTGACAATGATAAAGGAAGAGTCAGAAGCAGCTATTTGTCTTTCATGTAACCTCGTGCATCATCACAAGATAAATGAAAACTCATTTTCTGCTTTGATTCAGTCTAATTTTTCAGGGCCCCCGAGGCAGGTTACAGGAACTGTGCTGCTTCATCCCCATAAAAGTGCTGGCCCCGGGGTTCAGGGGTCAGGGAAAGTGCAAGCCAGGAGTGCCTGGCTCTGCCCAGCTCCCAGGGGTGACGTAAAAGCAGGAAGGGGCTGCTGCTCATCATCATTAAATCCCCATTGCAAGGTGTTGTCCAGGCCCTGATGGATGAGCCAAAGGGACTCCCTGTCCCCAGCACCCCTGGTCACCTTCCCAGGGCACCTCACACACCTGGGCTGTGCCCCTGTGTCCACACACGCAGGGCAGGGGGAGTCTGGGGAGGGATTTTGGGGAGAACAGCTCATCCCAGCCATCCACCCAAAGTTCCTGCTCCCAAGGACGTGGAGGGTTGGGATAGAGAGCAGGATGATGCTTTGAGAGTCAAACACACTCAGGGTGTGCTGTGACCTGCTCAGCAAGGGCTTGTCACCCCAGAAACCTCAGTGTTGGTGTGAAGGCAGCAAAAATGCCCCAAAATTACAGCAGCAGCTGTCCCCATCTCTCAGGCAGCAGCCTTGTCCTGCTCTCCTGCCATTTCATGTCCCCTCTTCTCCCAGGACACCTCCTGTGGGAGAGCAGAGCCTTGAAGCTTCACCCTGTTGGGCTCAGGGGTTTGTTCCAGGTCAGATCACCCTGTTCATCCTGAGATTTGCTGGGCCAGGCTCTCACTTTCTACAAAGGCTGGTCCAGGGAAGGACTCTGAGTGTTGGGCAGGAAGGTTTGCCAGAAACACAAATCCCTCATCGAGGCAGGGAAATTGAGAAAGAAACAGGGGGGAAAAAAGGCAAGTTTGGTAGGGAATTAACCCGTTCTGATCCAGAGGAATCAAACCCCCATCACACATACTGGTCATGCCTCTTCTGAAAATTTTAGTGTTAACAGTGTACAGCACCTTAACTCGATTAACCAGAATAGAACCTTGCCTGCAGTGCTGCACAATCCCCAAAACAGCTTTCCCCTTTCCCACTACATAACAGAGAGCTGAAAATAGCCTCAGTGCTGACCCAGGGCTGGGCAGGGCTCCCATCTGTGCAGGTTTGCCAGGCTGGCAGTGGTGGCCAGGCAGGGCTGGTGGCACTGGCCCCGTGCCCACCTTTCCGGCCACCCGGGCTCCAGCCGAGCTCTGCAGGGCTGGACAGGCTGGGAGGGACAAATCCCCCCCTGGAAAAAGGGGGAAAAGCAGCTCATGGGGAGGGTTGAACCCTGGCACGGCTCTGCCATGCAGAAAAACCTGGATTTTAACTCGTAATGTCATTTATTTGCTAAATGCTGGATAAGAAAATATCACCAGGGCATTTCCCCAGTGCTGATTTGCTGGTGCCTGCTCCAGCTGAGGCCAGCGAGGAGCCCAATCTGGAGGAGATTTGGATGTTATTGGCATTCATGAATTTTTGCTTTTTTTTTTTTTTTTTTTTTTTTTTTTTTTTTTTTTTTTTTAAGGCAAAACAAAACTTTGAAAAATTTTAAACTCGATGTATAGCCTGGGATTTGAGGGCAGCAGCTGAGCAGTCAGGTTGGAGCTTCTCCCTGGTTTGGAACTGGGCACTTCCAGCAGCTCCCTGTGCAATTCCTGCCCCGAGGCTCCACCAGGATTTGCAAACCCAAGTTATTTAACAGTGGTGTCCTGCATGAGAGGTGATTCCAGGGCTCACTGCTCAGCTGAGACGCTGAAATGAGAACTGGGACAGGTCCAATTCCAGCTCCCCCTGGAGCAGGAGCTCACCTGCAGGGAACCCCAGGTGAAAATCCCTCCCTGCTGACACCGAGGGATGTCACTCACCCATCTCCTGGGCAGGAAAATTCGGGTTTTCTCCTGGATCCTCAGTGCAGCCCCACAGAGGGGTGAGCAGGGAGGTTTCCAGGGGGCTGCAGGTGCAGAGTCAGGGTCAGCCCAAACTCCCTTGGCTTCCCCCATGCCCGGCTTGTGCTGTGGGACACCAGGGGAGCAGCCAGGGCCTTGTTCCCGAGGTTTGCTTCTATCAAAACCCACAAATATTTTTAAGGAGAAAGCCTAATTTCCCACACTGGTATTTCCTGAGGGGATTGTGTTTCATTTGGAGGACTTTTGGCTTTGCTTTTTCACCCTTTTGAAGTTAGTTATTATCAGGGTTCTGCGGCTCGTTAATTATTCTTCTCAGAAGCAAGGGGAAAGAGGCATTTTTCATCTGAAAATAAGGCAAGAGCTGTTGTTATTTGGCTTTTCTCCTTTGTAACTTTTATTTGAAGAAACAGAGAGAGGAGTGGGGCAGCAAAAAGGGTCTTAGGGAGCAAAATGAGAAATTAAGAGCAAATAAACACAAATCCTTCAGCAGCAGGATAGGAAATGTGCATTTCTCTTCCATTTTCTCCTGTTCAGGAGGGAGAGGGGAAGGCTTTGCTAACACATTCAAATGAATTTGATATTCAATCAATGAAGATTAACTTGCCCAAGGTAAGATGGTTTTTACATTCATAAGGAAGTCAAATACGATTATGCATATGAGGAAATTATACAGAGATGAGTAGAGTATAATGTATGATAATTATTTGAAAGGATATACTTACACACTGATTAGCATATCTTGAAGACCAGACAGAGATGGAAGAATAGAAGGTAAAGAGATTCCTCAAGATGAACAAACTGTATAAAACTCACTCCCCAAAAATCATAGAAGTTGGTTAGAAATAGCATTTTCTTACGGATGGCAACCTTAAAAAAAAAAAAAAAAAAATCCCTCACAAGTTCACCTCTTGGTTAGAAATATTTTTTTTAAAAAATTATTCAAATCAAGCATGTGGGACTTGGCTGAGAATATCCCTCTGCAGAGGAAGGATGGACACAAAGAGCTGGAAGGGGAAGGCCAGCAGGACATCCTTTCCCAGTGGGGAAACCCACGTTGTGAGGCTCCAGGATGGGGCAGCAGGAATGCTCCTCCCAAGGGAAAGCTGGGCCAGGATCCAGCACCACTGGCTCCATCAGTGACAATGGCTGGGTCCTGCACTTTGGTGCAGGAAAAAACCATGGTTTGGTTTTTCTTTCCTGGCTGCTGCGATGGGAAAACAGCATTCCCATCTTTGCAGAGCCAAAATATTTCTCTACTCTCAAAAAGAAAAAAAAAAGGAAAAAAAAAAAATCTATCATGTGAATTTGTTAACAGGATGCTCGGTGCAAGGAGAGAGCAGCTGAGGTGGGGTTTGTGTTAAACACAAAATATTGGGAAATATTGGAGCTGCTTCAGCCAGGGCAGGACAATGAGCAGAGCTCTGTCAGGGAATGCTCCCCTGACATCCCACTGCAGGAAAGACCCTCCAGGCAAAGGGCAAGGGGACCTTTGAGCCCTTCCACCTCTGGAGGGCAGGAAAATACATCCTGGAGTGAGAATATTCCCGTGGCTGGGGATGTTGTGTGGGGCTGGGGGATGCACAGCACCCAGAACTCGAGGCTGTTTGGGGTGGGCAGTGCTTGCCTCTGGAAAGGGATGATCCCACACCTTGTGGGACAGTGGGAGAAGCTCCCACAGTGTTTGGGATCAGATATTGGTGGGTGTTCTCTTGCAGAGCCCAGACAGCATTTGAGGAATTGTGGCTGCTGTGGGAGGTGAGCTGAGGACTGGCAGTGGCTGATTGCTGCAGTGCTGGGGTGGCTCAGCTCCCTGAGCAGAATTCCATGGACATGGAGAGGCTTCTCCCCTGCCAGCCAGGGGTCCCCTCCTCTGAGCCACCCATTCCCTCAGTGGCCTTTGTGCCACAGCAGGTCTGTGAGAGAGACATGGAGCCAGCTCTTAAAATGCTTTTATTTTGTGTGTTTATTGTTTATGTGTTTATTGTTTATGTGTTTATTGTTTATGTGTTTATTGCACAGACCAGGTTCCAGCAGTTGGGGGTCGTGGGTGAGCCCAGAGCTGCTGGCTGTGGCCAAGCCGTGTGTCCTGAATCCCCTTTAGTTCTGGTTACAATGCATTAGAAACTTTTCATTACAGAGCATCTGAATACATGACCACCAATCCACATCACACAAAATACCTTTTACATTTACATACAACCTGCCCAAACTGCTAAAATTACCATGTTATGTTAGTGACTAGCCAATCATGGGAGTTAGTGGTCACATGTTAAACTTTGGGACTTGTTCTGCACTGGAAATTTCTGAGATCTTTACTTGCAACATTGGCTTTCTTGTTTGCCTGGGAAAATCCTTTTGTTTGGTAGAAACATCTTTTGTTTGAGGTGGGTTTATCCTTTGCTCTAAGCCATAAAAACCCCTTCCAACTTCTAGTTCCCCAGTCAGAGTGGCCCAGCAATTCTTTTCTTCTATATCAAAACTTGCTTTCATTCCTATAGAACTTTCTGTATATCTACAAAACTCCTTCATTAAATTCTCATCCTTCCCAACCCAGGTCCTGAGCATCCTTGGCCAGGGCTGTGCTCCTCCCTCCAGATGTGTGGGCTGCTGTGGCTGCTGCATTTTGTGCCATGGCTGCCCTGTGGTGACAGGACAATCCCTGGCTGCTGCTCTCCAGCACCAAACTTGTTTGGGGAGCCTCAAAAAGGAGATTTCCTGCACTCCCATCGGTGTCTGTGGGATGGAGCTGGGTGTTCCAGGCTGCTCTGGGAGCTGTCCCAGGGCTGTGGCACCCCCAGAAGAAAGGCAGCACATGGGGACAGGCAGCCCAAAGTCATCTGGCACCCAGCCCAGCCCAGCATCTGCCCCAGAGCCACCACAAAGGCCGGCAGGGATTGCAGCCAAGGCAGGGGGCGGGGAGGGAGGGAAAGGTGATTTCATAGAACTTGAATACATTTGTCTGGCAGACATTTCCTGGATCCTGCTTCGGCTTTTAAGAGCAGCACTGTAAATTCATCAACACCACATGATTTTGTCAATTCTGACAGCTAACTTCAATGTTACGACAAATCTGGCCCCAGAGGATATTAAGCAAAGACGCATGAGCCTATAATTTTCTGCTTCCACGTGTGAGATGCTATAATGATCAAAAGAAAATGACTTTCTAACTACCACATCTCTTTGTGCTGTTTTCTCCATGCCTGCTGCACTAATTGAATCACCCCAGAGCCACTGTATCAATTCTAACTTCTGTATTAGGATTTAATCAGGCATGGGGACAGACCAGCTTGGAGAGGTGAGGGGCCTTTGTGAGGTGCCCATCTGCCTCTGACATTAAAGCCGCTTCCATTCAACGCTGAGCAACTTCAGGGAAATCGGGGATGGCCGGGGAGGCGATGGGAGATTAGCTGGGACGTGGCTGGGATGCTCACCCCGGAGCCGGCAGGGATTTATCTCAGCAGCCACCGTGCCCGGGGAGCAGTGGGGAATTGGTACCGGGGGTTTGCTGGGTGTGCTGTGCCGGTTCGGGTCCGTTCCCGGGTTGGGGCAGGGGGCTGAGCAGGCTGTCAGTAAATCAGAGCGAGGGGCGGCAGCGCCGGCAAGGGCACAGAAAGGGGAGGAGAGTGCGGGGCTGCGAGACAAAACGGAGCGACAGACGGTGTCTGCAGAAAGGGATCGCCCAACTGTGCGGCAGCTGCGGGGATGCTGCGGGCTGGGCTCGGCTGGGCCGGGCTCTGCTGGGCCGGGCTCTGCTGGGCTGTGCCATGCTGAGCTCTGCTGTGCCATGCTGGGCTGTTCTGTGCCATGCTGTGCCATGCTGACTGTGCTGGGCTCTGCTGTGCCATGCCGTGCCATGCTGACTGTGCTGGGCTCTGCTGTGCCATGCCGTGCCATGCTGGGCTGTTTTGGGCTCTGCTGGGCTGGGCTGTTCTGTGCCATTCTGTGCCATACTGGACTCTGCTGTGCTATGCTGGGCTGTTCTGGGCTCGGCTGGGCTCTGCTAGGCTTGGCTGTGCAGTGCTGAGCTGGGCTCAGCTGGGCTGTTCTGTGCCATGCTGGACTCTGCTGTGCCATGCTGGGCTTTGCTGGGCTCTGCTGTGCCAAAGCCTCTCCCTGCCTTCTCAGCCAGTGGCAGGGCTGTGGCACAGCCTGGCACAGCACAGCACAGTGCTTTGAGAGCATTCCCGGTGGGAAGGGGCAGGGCAGCCCTGGGATGCTCATGGGATACTCCAGTGAACCCCGTCCTCACCCCCCAGCACCTCCCGCCTTGGTGGGGAGGCAGGGCCTGGCACATCAATATCCATGTTTGCACCTAAATAAAGGGACAGGAACATGCTCCCTGCTTGGGGCTCTTCTGGCCATCCCAGGAACGGGTTTGCTCCTCAAGGCACCACGGGTGGGATGGTGGGAGCCATTCAAGGGTTGGGAACCTGCTGGAGGTGAGGCAGCCTCCCCAAATCACCCAGGGGATCAGGACATGCAGGCAGCCCTTCATCTGAGCCAGCTGTGGGGTGGGAATTAATTAAATTGTGGGGTGGGAAGCAAACCCATGCAGTTCCCTATCAATGCTCTGACTCTGGCCCTTCTCCCTGTTGGTGTGATTTGGGATGGGATGGGATGGGATGGTGTGGCACTGAGAAGGTGGCACAGGACACTTCACAGGTCACATCCCTGCCCATGGCTCCTCTCAGCCATTTCGAGTGGAAATAAACAGGAGTGCCAGAGCTTGGGGTGTGCAGGGGGACAGAGCTGTCCCCCTCCTCCCACCCTGCCCTGATCAGCTTCCAAACCCCACTGGAAGCCTCTCATAAAACGGGCGCTTAACTACCTGATTAAATCTCCCCAGCCAAAGCGGGGCAGGCACTAATTTGAGGTTGGTTCCCAAACTGGGGATTGTGTTGGTACTTTATTTAAAATGCACCGATGAATAGAGGCAGGCAAGGAGGAGGGTGATTATATCTGCCTGCTCGGGATTGAGGAGAAAAGAGCGGAGAGTCCCAGACCCAGAAACATCAAAGCCAGAACAAAAACCCTCTTTTCTTTGAGAGCTGAAAACCTTCTGCTCCTGAAAGGGGCTTTAAGTGGTGGCTCTTCGTAGTTCTTTTACACCAACAGCTTTTCTGCTTGTAAAAGGGCAGCTTTGAGGACAGGGACAAGCCGTGGCTAAAGGGTGGGCTGGAAGGAGAGGAGGGATGTCCGTGAGCTGGGAGAGAGCTTCGGGAGCCGAGGAGAAGCGCGGCCAGGTTTTGGCTTTTTTTTTTTTTTTTTTTTTTTTTTTTTTTTTTTTTTTTTTTTTTTTTTTTTGGAATTAACCAGCATGAAATTGAGCCCAAATGAGACAACAGGAGCAGCTCATTCCCGGGAACACCGGAGGAGGGGAGAGAGATAAAGGCAGAGGCGCCCGCTCGGCCGGCTCGGGGTGCAGATGGAGCCGAGCCCCGCTCCTCCTCCCGAGCCCTGCGCACCCCGAACGGGCCACAGAGCCCATAAAGGCACCTGAGAGAGCCATCACTTGCCCCTGCCCTGAATGACAGGCCCTTGAGTGAGGCACCATATGCCGGCTCATGCCTCCCCGATCCCCAGTTTTGTCAGCGGGCTCTGGATGCGCAAATTGGCACAATTCAGCTCTGCAGCTCCTCAGCTGGTCCCCACACCCCACTTGACACGGCAGCGACCTCTCCTTTGTGGGATTCGGCGAGAGGGGAGGGGGGGGACCCCCGGCGTGGGCACGGATGAATCGGAGGCTGCTCCCCCAGCCAGCCCTCGGAGCAGGGGAGGGGGGGACAGGGAGCAAAGGTGCCCAATTAAATGCACATTTATAGCCGATGCAAATAAACAGTTGGGTGCGCATGGGGGAGGCAAAGCGGTGCCTGGGCACCGGCATCGGCTCCGTCCTCTGTGCTGGGCACAGCAAAACGCCGTGGAAAGCATCATCACTGCTTTAATTCTTTTCTTTAATCATCCCGGTCTGGTGGGGAAGGGGCTCTTTGCTCTCGTGTCTGCGCTTCTTTGTGAAAATACTCTGCAGGAAGCAGATCCTTTTATTAAAAAAAAAACTCGGTGTTTTGCGATAGAAAAACTTTCAGCAGAGAAAAATTTGACTTCACTTTCTGGTCCAACTTTGTTCAACACAACGCTGAGCCAAATTCCCTCCTGGTGAAGGAGCCCCTTGCTTGTCAGCTACGAGTGTGTAGCTGCTGTAGCATGACCTGGTGCTTAAAGCCTCCCCAGACTGAGAATGCAAGAGATTTTGTTGGTTGGTTTGTTTGTTTGTTTGGTGGCTGAAGAGCAAAGCTTTTTGACCCATTGACACCTCTCCCTTCCCTGCTTGGCCCAGGCTGAGTTCTCTGATCTGGTGACAGCCAGGTGATGCTGCAGTGCTGGCAGGGAAGGATTTTCCATTCCAGCTGCTCCTGCCATCTGGGGAAATCAAACGGGGGGGGATTGGATCAGCTGGTCACATTAAAAAACGTGAAACTTGTTTCAGCTGAGTTGTCCAATAGATTCAGCACAAGGTAGATCAGGCACTGCTTTTCCTTTGGAAAGGAAACAGTTTTTAATCTGTTGTACAATGGGAATGCCCCATGGGGGCTGATAAGTCTTGTCATTTCATTATCCTTTAGGCTCCTGTGTGTTGGTTAAAAACTCTCTGTTTTGTCCATACCTACCCAGTGTGGCAGGGGGATAACTCCAAGGAAATCCGAGTGTGGAGGGGAGGAAGGGGCTCGGTGAGTGCAAGGGGCTGCTCCTGCCTTGGCTTCTCCATCTGGGCAATGGCAGGAGAGGGGCTGTGGGTGCCAGGCTGGGTCAGCATCACCAGACCTCCAGACAGAGCATTTTAGAAACTGGGTCTGCATTTCTGGCCTCCTTTTGGAATCATGAGCAGCCACCTGCACTGGGGTGTCCCCAGAGAGCAGACACCCCGGGCAGGACAGGTTTCACCTTTGCATAGAAACACCCAAAAATGTGACCAGCGCTGGCGGAGGGATGAGCAGGGGTGTGAGGATGCACCAGTGGCTGGGCTGGCTGCACTGGGAGGGATGGGGAGAGCTGGAGCAGGGAAGAGCTGGCACAGTTGTGACTCCCACACTCTCCTGCCTGCACAGGGCTGGCTGCCAGCAGCTCCCTGGCAGGGAAAAAAAAGAGAGCAGAGGGGGCTGCAAGTGTCGGTTCAGCACCCAGCAAAGTGCTGGTGTGGGATGCAGGATGCTCGGGCTGGGGAATGGCCTGTGGGTGCTCCGGGCAGGTTTTCCCTCTCCATCCCACAGCCCTGGAGCTGTGTCCCTTTGGCACAGGGGAGGGAGCAGGAGCGAGGCTGCAGCTCCAGCTCAGACCCATCCGGGGAGGGAAAGGCCTTGGCCCCGCTGCCTTTGCAGCTCTTGGTGTTTGGCTCAGACAAAGGCTGTTGCTACATTCGTGGCATCTGTTAACAGACTACTGCTGTCATTAGCTGCAAGCAGGCATCTGCTGCTCCAGCCCAGCACGGAACAGATGCCAGTTTGGAGCAGTGGGGGCAGGGAAACCCTGGAGCTCCAATATTTCACTTTTCCCAGTTGGCAGCCACAAGGCTCAGGCAGCTCCTGAATGCACGGCCCTGCTCCATTCCCCACAGCCCTGGCTGCAGTTCCCACATGGATCCAAACCCCTGAGAGCTGGGGGCAGGGGGTGCTCAGAGCTGGCACAGTCTGGAAGCCACGGGGTGGGCATCACCCTGTGCCAGGCTGGGAGAAGGAGCAGGTCTGGAGAGCAAGGGCTGCTCCAGGGAGCAGTGCCCAGCCCCTCAGCCCCTCAGCTTTTGGGTGATACTTAAATCTGAATGATAATAATAACGGTAATAATAATCATATTGATAATGCTGATGTGAAAGGAATGGTACAAGGGCTTTTCCACGTTCAGCTTTTCCAATTGTGTTCTGGGGTGAGGAGAAAAGGGGAGAAGTGCTCGTCCTGTGGGGGTTTTCCCCCTAATGCCATACAAATGGGAAGATGAGGACCCTGTGCTGATGGTAATGAGACAATATCAATGTGATGTGTTGTTAGCACCGTACCAAATAGGCTTTTAATTTTCTGGGGAGGTGTGGTGCCTCTCTGCAGTGCCAGCATCAATCATCGTCAGCAGGGCCAGGTCCCGACTGTCCCGGGGGCTTTTCATTGTAAAGGATTCCCTGTCCCTCTGACTGGGGGCTGTTCTACCTCCCTGGCCATGCCTCTCACAGACTAATTGCTGATTTGTTCTTCTTATGATGATAGAACTCGTGTCACCACAAAACAGAACATTAGGATAAAGTCTTTCGAGTGGCCGTGCTGCTGGAAAACTCATTTGCAGTCCCTTCTGGTAAAAAAAAAAAAAAAAAAAAAAAAAAAAATTACAAAGAGCAGTGTAGGTAGCAAGGACATTGCTGGTGCCATTCAGGGTTGGGAATGAATATGGGTTTGGTCAGAAGCTGCTCAATACCCACTTGGAGTGGCCACTTCCTCACAAATCTCTGCTCCTTTTCTCCCAAATCTCTATGAGTGACTTTTCCTTTGCTTTGCTCTGGCTCCTTGGAGAATTTCTTTTGCTGGGAGCAGAGGCTTTGCTCACACAGATGGGAAAATCCTTTCCTGCCTTGCACTTCCTGATCCTTGAATTCCTCAGGCCTGGCCCAGCTCTCCTTGCCCACTGCAGGTCTCACGTACCAGGACATTTGTTCTGCTCCAGAGTGTCAGGGACACAGGGACATTAAGGTGACTCAAGGAATGGCCCTTGTCTTGCATGGCACCGTTGGGAATCGGCTCCTGATGCCTTTGGAGCCCATTTCCATTCCCAGTCCCGTGGAAAAAGAGGGATTTGGGCACACTCAGGGAGTTTGGGATGTGCAGGAATGCCCATGGTGGGGTGCTGGGCACACTGGGAGCTCCCAGGTGACACTGGTGTCACCTCAGCTGCTGCTCCCCCAAAATAAGGAACATTTGGGGGCGATTTCTGAGCGTGAGGTTGCTCAGGAGGGTCCAATCCCTTTTTCCTGCAGAGTGGGGCTGGCGTGGAGGGGATCACCCACCCTCCAGACCCCCAGCTCTGCATCCCCACCACCCTCCCTGCTCACAGAGCAATGCAGGGGAAGAAGGCAGAACAAGGCAAAAAATGTTTGTGTGAGAAGCTACTTGGGGGGAAAAAGTATCTTTTTAAAAAAAAAAAAAAAAAAAAAAGTGGCCAAGCAGTGGCTGCAGCCCCTTCCCCAGATGCAATCCCAGTGCTGTAATTTCTGGGGAATTGGTTCATCTTGGGTGCAGATATATTTGTGTCAAGGTGCAGCTGCACAGATAGCCTGACTCTATGCATAGTAAGAGGCTTTCAGAGAGAGAGGTTATGCCCAGAGCAAGGCCTTATCAGAGCAAGCTGCCTGCCATTTATCTGCTTCCCTATCAAATATGAAAACAGGCCTCAATCTGCTGCTTCTATTTTCCTTGTGAAGGCTATGGGTGGAATAATAATTTAGGCCAGGTTTTTTTTTTGTTTCCAGCACCAACCTTCTGCCCAACTCTGCTGTTCCCAACTTCCCCAGGCTGGCCCTGGCACGTTCATGGGGAAGCAGGCAGGGCCAATCCTTTAGGGAATGGGGTCTCTGCTCTCTTGGGGGTTGTTATGTGCAGGGCTGGTGCAATATCTGCAGTTTAATATCACAGTTCATTATTTTATTATAGGTATAATTGTATATGTGCGATTATTGCACATATATATAATATATAATTCATTATATATAATTGTATATATACCATTATTACATATATATAGTATATATATAATATACAATTCATTATATATAATAGTATATATACAATTATTACATATATATTGTGTATATACATATACAATATACAATTCATTAAGTATATAATAGTATATATACAATTATTTTATATATATTTATCTATTTTTCATATTTTTATATATCTATTTATATATATAGTATTTATATAATATTATATAATATACAATTTATATAGTATATTATATAATTTATATAGTGTAGCTATACAATTCTACATATACAATTCTATATATACAATATTATATATACAATTCTATATATAATATCTTCTATAATTTATATAGTATATCTATACAATTCTATATATACAATTCCATATATACAATATTATATATACAATTCTATATATAGTCTATTATATACAATTTATCTAGTATTTCTATCACATACAATTGA
>NC_142262.1:12975000-12977500 GCF_052056855.1 Sturnus vulgaris | reverse complement strand
CCTAACCCTAACCCTAACCCTAACCCTAACCCTAACCCTAACCCTAACCCTAACCCTAACCCTAACCCTAACCCTAACCCTAACCCTAACCCTAACCCTAACCCTAACCCTAACCCTAACCCTAACCCTAACCCTAACCCTAACCCTAACCCTAACCCTAACCCTAACCCTAACCCTAACCCTAACCCTAACCCTAACCCTAACCCTAACCCTAACCCTAACCCTAACCCTAACCCTAACCCTAACCCTAACCCTAACCCTAACCCTAACCCTAACCCTAACCCTAACCCTAACCCTAACCCTAACCCTAACCCTAACCCTAACCCTAACCCTAACCCTAACCCTAACCCTAACCCTAACCCTAACCCTAACCCTAACCCTAACCCTAACCCTAACCCTAACCCTAACCCTAACCCTAACCCTAACCCTAACCCTAACCCTAACCCTAACCCTAACCCTAACCCTAACCCTAACCCTAACCCTAACCCTAACCCTAACCCTAACCCTAACCCTAACCCTAACCCTAACCCTAACCCTAACCCTAACCCTAACCCTAACCCTAACCCTAACCCTAACCCTAACCCTAACCCTAACCCTAACCCTAACCCTAACCCTAACCCTAACCCTAACCCTAACCCTAACCCTAACCCTAACCCTAACCCTAACCCTAACCCTAACCCTAACCCTAACCCTAACCCTAACCCTAACCCTAACCCTAACCCTAACCCTAACCCTAACCCTAACCCTAACCCTAACCCTAACCCTAACCCTAACCCTAACCCTAACCCTAACCCTAACCCTAACCCTAACCCTAACCCTAACCCTAACCCTAACCCTAACCCTAACCCTAACCCTAACCCTAACCCTAACCCTAACCCTAACCCTAACCCTAACCCTAACCCTAACCCTAACCCTAACCCTAACCCTAACCCTAACCCTAACCCTAACCCTAACCCTAACCCTAACCCTAACCCTAACCCTAACCCTAACCCTAACCCTAACCCTAACCCTAACCCTAACCCTAACCCTAACCCTAACCCTAACCCTAACCCTAACCCTAACCCTAACCCTAACCCTAACCCTAACCCTAACCCTAACCCTAACCCTAACCCTAACCCTAACCCTAACCCTAACCCTAACCCTAACCCTAACCCTAACCCTAACCCTAACCCTAACCCTAACCCTAACCCTAACCCTAACCCTAACCCTAACCCTAACCCTAACCCTAACCCTAACCCTAACCCTAACCCTAACCCTAACCCTAACCCTAACCCTAACCCTAACCCTAACCCTAACCCTAACCCTAACCCTAACCCTAACCCTAACCCTAACCCTAACCCTAACCCTAACCCTAACCCTAACCCTAACCCTAACCCTAACCCTAACCCTAACCCTAACCCTAACCCTAACCCTAACCCTAACCCTAACCCTAACCCTAACCCTAACCCTAACCCTAACCCTAACCCTAACCCTAACCCTAACCCTAACCCTAACCCTAACCCTAACCCTAACCCTAACCCTAACCCTAACCCTAACCCTAACCCTAACCCTAACCCTAACCCTAACCCTAACCCTAACCCTAACCCTAACCCTAACCCTAACCCTAACCCTAACCCTAACCCTAACCCTAACCCTAACCCTAACCCTAACCCTAACCCTAACCCTAACCCTAACCCTAACCCTAACCCTAACCCTAACCCTAACCCTAACCCTAACCCTAACCCTAACCCTAACCCTAACCCTAACCCTAACCCTAACCCTAACCCTAACCCTAACCCTAACCCTAACCCTAACCCTAACCCTAACCCTAACCCTAACCCTAACCCTAACCCTAACCCTAACCCTAACCCTAACCCTAACCCTAACCCTAACCCTAACCCTAACCCTAACCCTAACCCTAACCCTAACCCTAACCCTAACCCTAACCCTAACCCTAACCCTAACCCTAACCCTAACCCTAACCCTAACCCTAACCCTAACCCTAACCCTAACCCTAACCCTAACCCTAACCCTAACCCTAACCCTAACCCTAACCCTAACCCTAACCCTAACCCTAACCCTAACCCTAACCCTAACCCTAACCCTAACCCTAACCCTAACCCTAACCCTAACCCTAACCCTAACCCTAACCCTAACCCTAACCCTAACCCTAACCCTAACCCTAACCCTAACCCTAACCCTAACCCTAACCCTAACCCTAACCCTAACCCTAACCCTAACCCTAACCCTAACCCTAACCCTAACCCTAACCCTAACCCTAACCCTAACCCTAACCCTAACCCTAACCCTAACCCTAACCCTAACCCTAACCCTAACCCTAACCCTAACCCTAACCCTAACCCTAACCCTAACCCTAACCCTAACCCTAACCCTAACCCTAACCCTAACCCTAACCCTAACCCTAACCCTAACCCTAACCCTAACCCTAACCCTAACCCTAACCCTAACCCTAACCCTAACCCTAACCCTAACCCTAACCCTAACCCCTAACCCTAACCCT